>NW_025533748.1:0-177500 GCF_020615455.1 Coregonus clupeaformis | reverse complement strand
CCTGTACCATCTCTTCACCAGTAGGGGGAGCCTATCTCCCACTAATGCAGCCAGCAGTCAGTGGCCTTCATGTGTTCTATTCTCCCTGCTCTCTCTCTGCCCATATGGAAGTGGATGGAAAGGATGCCATGAAGAGTGATGGTAGGACATGGAAAGTCCTCTTTCCACATCGCATTAACCAATCCCATCGATAGCGTGCATGGCACTCGCAGGCATGCACACAATAAGATATGATCATCAATTTGGTACCCATCACACATTTACAGTCTGACTCAAGACAAGTGTTCCTCCCAGACAGTAACACATGTGCACATGTAAAGGACGTCACGCTGCTTGCTTAGAGAGTACCGCTTCCTCCTGATTCGGCTCATACCGAGGCCCGAACCCAGGACCTCTGTTTCTTTGCAAGCACACATGACCACCCTCCTGAAGCGTCTTACCAATCGCGCCACGTGAAAAGCTAGCTATTCGGCAGCGCAAGTTGGGACACTTCAGGCTGAGGAGTAAGTTTCACACATCCCCATGTGCTACACACACACTGGATGCTAGCCTGTTGGGTCTCTACACTGCCTAGCTCTATGCTGTAAATCTCAGACAGCAATTACAGACCTTCCTTGCCAACAACACACACCTCCTTCTTTTGAAGAATTACTTTGATTTTATCTGCCATTTTCACAGTGTGTGGGGTGTATTCTTTCTCCCATAACACATTCCTTTCTACTTGTATTTCATCTTAACCTTCAATAGCAGCCCACCTCTCTACTTCTATTCCACCTTCACCTTTAATAGCAGCCCACAGATCCACATGAAACAAAGCCGTTATGTGTCAGTGGAACTAAGGCACATGTTTGAGGATACACTCTTCTCTCTCTTCCCTTTTCCTTTCTCTTTGTTCTGCTGCCGACATGTTATTATGTCATTTTGGTACAGGAACAAAGAGTGTATTATAGAGAGATACTGTGTATCATTATCATTGTCGCCTTGATGAGATGGAGTTTGTGTTTGTGTGTGCTGCACTACAAACATTCTACATGGGAGAGACGGTGTGCGGGAAGGTATTACTTAAAAGGGTAGGTAGCATAAACGTAACCACATGTAACAAATGTATTTGCATTAGTATACGCATAAAAAGTCTAAATGCAAAGTTACACCTCACTTTTCTATTTTTCGAGTTATTACATTAAACCGATCAGAATTCCAAAGAACGCCGAAGTCATGTCGGAAAATGTTTTTCCCGGGGTGTGATGTAATATGGAGGACCCAGCAAGCCAGCCTATTCCCTATAATGTAAACTCCAACAAAAATAACTTAAAATGTATAACTTCAAATTAAACCAACTACTGGTTTGAATTTATTGTTACAAATCAACTTGCAAGGTTGCTAGCCAACTAGCCTGCTAATGTTAGCCCTACTAGCCTGCTAACGTTAGCCCTACCAAACTGCTAACGTTACGTTATCACTGAATGAGTCAGCCAGTTGCGATCAACACCTAGCTTACAGCTTCATGAAAGTAAACTAAAGTTTTGGAAATACATAACGCCATCTAACAAGTTATTAAAGAATGTTAGCTATATGCTGTTCTCTTAGCCAGCAAGCTAGCCAGCCAGCTAACGTTAGCTATTTAGCCAACTAGCTATTAGCCTAGCCAACCACCACGGTTATGGTCGGCAAGCTAGAGCCTAACTATTGGAGACCTGCTAGAACACAACACAACCAAAACATAACTGCAGATTAAAAGCAAAGAGAGAAGACTTCCAGATTGATGGCTGGAGCTCATCCGATGGTAAAACTTTGTAAAAAGTGCAGGCTGAGTTAGCTACGAAAGCGAGGGGGACGCGGACAAGTCGCTGGGCCGAAGGGAGAGTCAGAGAAATCCAAAATACATTGATTCCAGATGTCTGTCAGCTAGCACAGTAGCACTGAGCCAAGGTGGAAAAAGTTACAAAACTCCTGTAGCCTACTTCACAGATAACATGCTGAAAAGTTGACAAAACAAAAAGGAGACCTTTCGTTATGAGCCCACGGCAAGAAGCCTGCCATGCTAATGGGTTCCCAATAGATAACACTGCCACAAAGTCAGTGAAGAGCATGCTGCATGTGCCCCATCTACTCCTTGTTTACATCACACTTCCTCGTGATTGGTGGATTGTAACTCACCACCACCAACACTTGGTCTGGAATATAATTACATGGTAACATGGCTAGTGGCTAACGTTAGCCAGCTTGAGCTTGCTACCGACCTAGCATACGAACTCTGTAGCACAGAGTAGATCCTCCATATGATGTTGAGAAATAGTGCATTGTGGGTAGTTTAGAAGATATCTGGAATTGAGTTAATAAATATGTAATAACCCAAAAACATAACTATGTTTGTACTTATAGGTATCCAGATCGTGACTACAACTAAGTGACTAAGTCTTTGACCACACATTGGTGAGTAAAAACTCATGCTTCCTACCCTTTAAGTCAATATGAATTCCTCATAGTATAAACTTCCCCTTCTCCCAACATCCAAAGCAATAAGACTTGGTGCCCTTAGATGAAAGGTATTATACTGTAGAATCGCTCACTACTAATCTTCCTATGATGATTTAACTACCGAGGTGCCCTGGGTTAAAAGCACAAGTCAACACTAAACAGCATAGGTGGCCTGGGAGAGGAAGAGAGAGTTGGGGAAGGACAGAGGCAATGCTTGTTGGCTGTTCACTTCATACCTTTATGAACTGGATGTAGGCCTAGCAGTCACATCTTGGAGCTTCGAGTTCAGAATTCTAATCTTTTAACATCTGAGATCTAGCCTGGGTGTCAGTCTGCTTCTACCAACTCCTTTGGCCAGTTTGGCTACAAGGGTTCCACACCATACAAACTACCCATAACAACTACCCATACAAACTACCCAGATTGACCTCAATATACCTAGCCATTATGTACACATCCATGGTGACACGCGCTGCACCCAGGGCAGTCACGGTCGACCCTTGGGGACCACACTGACGAGCTACCCCACTGAGTGACGGGGACAACTGTTGCTCCGACCGCAGGAGCCACAGCAGAGACCACAGAGCACACGGCCCCGGCTTAACTTAACACATTCCCCTAGATTAGAGATCAGGGCCAGGCCAGGGACAGGGAGGAGACGCCTAGCTGGGGGGGGGGGGGAAACAGGTGAGGCACTGGAGGGGAAGAGGGACAGACTATGGGGAAATGGCTTGGAGAGGGGGGAGATAACAACAGAGATATTCAGGGCCCCAATGATGAGTCTTTCATGTTATTGTCTGCTAATATCCTGGTCTGGATTTGAATGAATGTAATGTGGAATGTGTGGGAGACAGGTATCCTCCACACAGGTGATTTGGTTGCATGTGTCTGTTTACAATGTGGCTCATGATGTGCAAATCAAATCCTCTTCAGGGCAATACAGGTTTAATTCTGTCATTCATTCATCCGTTCAATCAATCCAATGAATCAATCAATTAGTCTCAATGCTCCATCCCCCTAAAAGAGTGTTGAAAGATCACTCTGGGGTGGGGATCAGGCACGGCGTTACTAACTCACTGAGGACAGATAGATCAACCCGAAATCCACCCCCTCCCCTCATCAGAGGCATATTGCTATGTATGTTTCATGTTAGTAGGTCCCAGACGTAACAAGATGCCTGTGGTGGTAGATTCCATCCAGATTAGTGAGACGAGGGGGTAACTGACACCCCCCATGAGTCTGTTCACCAACCATCTCCTCTGGGAGGGACAACATTAGGCCAACACATTTTCAACACATTTGGGCTATGGCTTCTATGAATTCTAAATGTAGCCTTTTAATTAGTAATAACAACAGTCAAAAGTAGTGGGGGGGCATGTCACATCCGTTACTAGAGGAAATTACGCTCATGGTTGTTCCTACCAAGACCAATCTCCTATAGCAGCCATTGACTCTATATAGCCCAAGCCCCATAGAGAATAAACAGACCCACTGCAGTCTGCAGAGCCTGAGATGGGACAGCTACCATAGACATGCTGTATATAACACATCATTGACGACTACTTCTGCTGATGAGGGTCCCATGTCGCTGGGCTGCTAATTCTGCAGTTAATGAGGGGAAGTTGGAAAAACATGAGCTGTGCTAAATCTGCTAATAATGTCTGGGGAGAAACACATAGCGTTCAGTGCAGTTTGGAGAAATGAAAACAAACGTGAGAGGTTTAGGTCAGCATGCGCTAACGAGCCTGTGGAAAGTCAACCTGGGCTATACCCCGTCCCGCCTGGCTTGGAGTGTGTCTGAACGTGTGTGTGTGTCTGAATGCGTGTGTCTAAGACCATTACTAAACTTTTCACCTCTCCTTTACCCACCTTGTGGTATGTTGGGGCACCAGAGGTACTTTCTGTTTGCACTCTGTGACTTAGCTGTGGGTGTAGGAGCTTGGTGTATATAATGCATGTTTTGTGTCTGTGTGTGGTGGTCACAGGTTTGTGTGTGTGTATGTGCACGCATGTGCGTGTGTATGCATGTATGTGAATTTGCGTGTCCGAGCATGTGCGTGTCCTTGCGTCAGTTTGTGTGTGAGTCAGTCTGTGCATGAGTCAGTGTGTGTGTGTGGGAGGCTGTTTGTATCAGCCGGTCCCTGTCCCTCCCCTTTGGACCCCTTCATGTTAGCATGCCTGGATAGGTATTTAAGCAGTGTAGTGGTAAAGCTTCCCAATATTGCTTCCACCGTACAGATCTGCAAACTTTGAAGGGTTAGGGCCAAGGGGGAGGGGTAGGGATTCAAATAGGACCAGCTGATTGTGTGTGTGTGTGTGTGTGTGTCCATTCAGAACTCACCTCTGGGAGTCCAGAGTGTGTGTAGCATCCAGCAGCAGTTTGGACAGCATGGTGAAGATGTGCAGTCTCATCTCAGGGTCTCTCTCTGGGTTCAGACAGTTCTGCAGAAGGGGCATTAGCAAGGGCAGGAACTCTCCAATGACTGGGCCTGAACACACACACACAACACATACAAACACAGAAGAATAGAAGTCCTATTATTAGTACTACTGACCAGTACTCGTGTCAGACAGGGAAAGTTCCAAGGAATGACCAGACTGTGACACACAGCAACAAGGAAATTGACATGAGTAAAAGGAGCCTTTGTGTGTGAATTGCTTGAGTGTGTGTGTGTGTGTGTGTGTGTGTGTGTGTGTGTGTGTGTGTGTGTCTCTGTCCGTCTGTCTGTCTGTCTGTCTGTCTGTGTGTGTTGCCGTAAGTTGTGTTACCAGACAGGGTCACTCACTGGATGGGAAATTCACAGTGAAAGTATTCCCAGCTCACATACACACACTAACCAAGTGTCTGTCTATGTGTGTGTGACACGCTGTAGAGACGAGACAGGATATCCTGTGATGCGGAGGGCAGCGGCCGGCCAGTAGAACTGACTGCCTCCAAGAAGCAGATAAAGAGAGGGAGAGAAAGAGAGAACAAGGCAATGGAGGGTAAGAAGAGAGAAAGAGAGAGAGAGAGACAAATGGAAAGATGTCATGCAGCAAGAATGTGTGAATCAAAACGGTGCCACAAACATGGTGAAGGTGTCAGACCAGACCAGACCAGACCAGACATCTCAAGGCCTCTTCACACAAACACACTGCGGATATGAGAGGGTCAGCTAGGCTGGATTCCACTCAAATGACCCATAGTACACAGCCAGTTGACCACAGTGTCCTGTCCTGCTCCTCTCACCTGGCATTGCGTGGCGTGATGTTGGCACACAGACACAGAGGAGATTTTTTTTTACAGGGGCAGAGGGTGCCAGACCAGAGACAGTGAAGGAACACACACGTATGCACAGTGCACACACACGCAGGGACATTCACGGACAAACACACACACAGAAAAGAGGAGCAATGCCAGTGTGAAGAAGAAAAGGGGGGACAAAGTTTATGTCTGACAAACAGCAGTCAGAAGGTGAGAACAGACTATGACTAAGAGATGGGAAATTCTCAGATCTCAAACAATGACAAATAGATGAGATTATAGCATGTATTTCCATTGGCTCTCAGGCCCATATTCCCAGAATGCTTTGGCATAGTGGCCAGAAAGGTGAAAGGTTAACCCCGGAACGGCGAGGGGCTTTGTAGGGAGTATTTTAAAAAGCACCACACACACAAAGACTCTGAGGTTCAAAGTGGCCTTGATGCAAGGGGGGGATCAGGGTCAAGACGAGGGTCCGCTTTGGTCTTTGCGGTTGTCGTTTGATGTTGTGACCTGGGTGGGGGCTGACCGTAGGCTTAGAATGGACTGGTCAGTTATGACTGGGGGCTTGACTAGAGGACATACTTCAGCTACTTATTGCTGTTCCCATACAATCACAGCAAAAACCTAAAAAAGCTTATGGTCCAATAAAAATAGTATCTCAAATACTTTTTCAGTTTCCATAGAGGGTTCTACATGGAACCCAAAATGGTTCTACATGGGGACAGCCGAAGAACCCTTTTGGAACCCTTTTTTCTAAGAGTGTATAGGTTTGAAGTGCGAGTGTGTGGTGTGAGAGAGAGAGAGACCGAGACAGAGACAGAGAGTCAGACCGAGACGGAGAGACAGACAGACAGACAGACAGACAGACAGAGACAGAGAGCAATCCGGGATGAAAGAAAGTGTGTCGGAGGTGCTAATTTCAGGCGGATTATGGGGGGATAGGGGTAAAGTAATGCGTAAAGTGAGGTTCAGAGCCCTGTAACCCTCCCTAAACTGGACTGAGACAGACTGGGAGTGGGGGGGGATTTACCCTAGTCACTAAGCTAACTGGGCTCTAATGACAAACTTTCTGTGTGTAGCTGGATAATGGCAGGTTCTGTTGCTGTCTTGCCAGAAGACTCAAACTGAATTATTCCACTGCTATCGTTCGCTACATACTTCAGTCTGAGACTGCCATCATTGAAGACCTTTGTGGTGACGTCAAAGTGCGGGGTGTGTACAAAACAAAGTAATCAGCGATTGGATCATCTCTAACCAATCAGAGTATCAAAGCCAATCACGAATTGTTAAAGCGCCGCTTTCCACACTTTTGTTCTGGCTCTGGCCCAACCCATTGGTTTCTGGGACCAATCAGACGGTCTAGAATGGATTTCCATTGTAGAAATCATCTGGGAGGTACTCAGATCCAGACTCATTGGGAAGAAGAATCGAACATCCATGGGCGTGGCGTAGCATTTGGCCGGCGCAAGGAGTTTGGGTAGCCAGCCAAGTTGCTTTCTGTCTGTGTAAGTGTTTCTAAAAAGGGGCCTTGAGTCAAAGGTCTTTGATTCGTCTCAAAGTCATACAGTTCTTAAGGGTAGATGACAGCGTAGAAATAAAGTGCATAGAACGGACATACCAACATTCAAACATGGCCCTTTTAGTTCAACAAGATACTACACTGAACAAAAATATAAACGCAACATGTAAAGTGTTGGTCCCATGTTTCATGAGCAGAAATAAAATATCCCAGAAATGTTCCATACGTACAAAAATCTTATTTCTCTCAAATATAAAATTTGTTTACATTCCTGTTAGTGAGCATTTCTCCTTTGCCAAGATAAGCCAACGTCCTGACAGGTGTAGCATATCAAGAAGCTGATTAAACGGCATGATCATTACACAGGTGCACCTTGTGCTGGGTACAATAAAAGGCCACTAAAATGTGCCGTTTTGTTACACAACACAATGCCACAGATGTCTCAAGTTTTTAGGGAGTGGGCAATTGGCATGAGGTCTACAGGAATGTCCACCAGAGCTTTTGCCAGAGAATTGAATGTTCATTTCTCTACCATAATCTGCCTACAACGTCATTTTAGAGAATTTGGCAGTACGTCCAACCGGCCTCACAACCGTAGACCATGTGTAACCATGCCAGCCCAGGACCTCCACATCCGGCATCTTCACCTGCAGGATTGTCTGAGACCAGCCACCCGGACAGCTGATGAAACTGTGGGTTTGCACAACCAAATAATTTCTGCACAAAGTGTCAGAAACCGTCTCAGGGAAGCTCATATGCGTGCTCGTCGTCCTCACCAGGGTCTTGATCTGACTGCAGTTCGGCGTCGTAACCGACTTCAGTGCGCAAATGCTCACCTTCGATGGCCGCTGGCACGCTGGAAAAGTGTGCTCTTCAAGGATGAATCCTGGTTTCAACTGTACTTGGCAGATGGCAGACAGAGTGTACGGCGTCGTGTGGGTGAGTGGTTTGCTGATGTCAACGTTGTGAACAGAGTGCCCATGGTCGTGGTGGGGTTAGGTATGGGCAGGCATTAGCTACGGAAAACGAACACAATAGCATTTTATCGATGGCAATTTATATGCACAGTGATACCGTGACGAGATCTTGAGGCCCATTGTCGTGACATTCATCTGCCACCATCACCTCATGTTTCAGCATGATAATGCACGGCCCAAGTATGTCGCAAGGATCTGTACACAATT
The DNA here is from genome assembly GCF_020615455.1 of Coregonus clupeaformis. Taxonomy (NCBI): domain Eukaryota; kingdom Metazoa; phylum Chordata; class Actinopteri; order Salmoniformes; family Salmonidae; genus Coregonus; species Coregonus clupeaformis. Next base: position 169,075 of record NW_025533748.1, on the reverse strand, counting down.
CCTGGAAGCTGAAAATGTCCCAGTTCTTCCATGGCCTGCATACTCACCAGACATGTCACCCATTGAGCATGTTTGGGATGCTCTGGATCAACGTGTACGACAGCGTGTTCCAGATCCCGCCAATATCCAGCAACTTCGCACAGCCATTGAAGAGGAGTGGGACAACATTCCACAGGCCACAATCAACAGCCTGATCAACTCTATGCGAAGGAGATGTGTCGCGCTGCATGAGGCAAATGGTGGTCACACCAGATACTGACTGTTTTTCTGATTCATGCCCCTACTTTTTTTTTTTTAAGGTATCTGTGACTAACAGATGCATAACTGTATTCCCAGTCATGTGAAATCCATAGATTAGGGCCTAATTCATTTAAATGTACTGATTTCCTTATATGAACTGTAACTCAGTAAAATCTTTGAAATTATTGCATGTTGCGTTTATATTTTTGTTCAGTAAATCTAAGTAATCAATCTATGATGGTGGCCGTTTGGCTGATTGCTCCCAAATCATAGGAATCCCCACCCAATTGACTACTTTAAAATGGTAGATGCCCTAAATGGCAATATCCACACTAAAACGGGTTATATCCAACTCCAATATAAAGTTGTTTTTGTCAAAGTTGCGTAAATGCCACGAGTCCACTTATATCAGTGAATCCAATTTGTAAGTCGCTCTGGATAAGAGCGTCTGCTAAATTATGTAAATGTAAATGTGAAATTCGTAACAACCTAACCATTACGAAACTTCTATTTGATCAAATAAGCATCACTTAGCAAACGATCAATTTTTTGTTGACCAAATTTGACACCCTCTCATTGACCTCCATACAAAAAGGCTTATTTTCATGGACATATTTTGGGCGGAGTAAAACCTCTCGCTTCGCCTCTTCCTCTCTGCCTGTAGTCTCACATGATTAGACAATAATGTGGCTTTAGTCTCTGACTGGCCAGATATGACTGATAGGACAGTACTGTCTTGGTTACAGATTGGTCTCCTGATTGGACAGAGATGACCTGTAGTCTCACCTGATTGGCAATTTTTTTATATATTTTTTTTATTTAACCTTTATTTAACAAGGTAAGCCAGTTGAGAACAAGTTCTCATTTACAACTGCGACCTGGCCAAGATAAAGCAAAGAAGTGCGATAAAAACAACAACAGAGTTACATATGGGGTAAAACAAAACAAAGTCAAAAAATACAACAGAAAATATATATACAGTGTGTGCAAATGTAGCAAGTTATGGAGGTAAGGCAATAAATAGGCTATAGTGCAAAATAATTACAATTAGTATTAACACTGGAATGATAGATGTGCAAGAGATGATGTGCAAATAGAGATACTGGGGTGCAAATGAGCAAAAATAAATAACAATATAGGGATGAGGTAGTTGGGTGGGCTAATTACAGATGGGCTGTGTACAGGTGCAGTGATCGGTAAGGTGCTCTGACAACTGATGCTTAAAGTTAGTGAGGGAGATAAGAGTCTCCAGCTTCAGAGATTTTTGCAATTCGTTCCAGTCATTGGCAGCAGAGAACTGGAAGAAATGGCGGCCAAAGGAGGTGTTGGCTTTGGGGATGACCAGTGAGATATACCTGCTGGAGCGCAGACTACGGGTGGGTGCTGCTATGGTGACCAATGAGCTAAGATAAGGCGGGGATTTGCCTAGCAGTGATTTATAGATGGCCAGGAGCCAGTGGGTTTGACGACGAACATGTAGTGAGGACCAGCCAACAAGAGCGTACAGGTCACAGTGGTGGGTAGTGTATGGGGCTTTGGAGACAAAACGGATGGCACTGTGATAGACTACATCCAATTTGCTGAGTAGAGTGTTGGAGGCTATTTTGTAAATGACATCGCCGAAGTCAAGGATCGGTAGGATAGTTAGTTTTACGAGGGCATGTTTGGCAGCATGAGAGAAGGAGGCTTTGTTGCGAAATAGGAAGCCGATTCTAGATTTAACTTTGGATTGGAGATTCTTAATGTGAGTCTGGAAGGAGACTTTTACAGTCTAACCAGACACCTAGGTATTTGTAGTTGTCCACATACTCTAGGTCAGACCCGTCGAGAGTAGTGATTCTAGTCGGGTGGGCGGGTGCCAGCAGCGTTCGATTGAAGAGCATGCATTTAGTTTTACTAGTGTTTAAGAGCAGTTGGAGGCTACTGAAGGAGTGTTGTATGGCATTGAAGCTTGTTTGGAGGTTTGTTAACACAGTGTCCAATGAAGGGCCAGATGTATACAAAATGGTGTCTTCTGCATAGAGGTGGATCTGAGAGTCACCAGCAGCAAGAGCGACATCATTGATATACACGGAGAAAAGAGTCGGCCCAAGAATTGAACCCTGTGGCACCCCCATAGAGACTGCCATAGGTCCAGACAACAGACCCTCCGATTTGACACATTGAACTCTATCTGAGAAGTAGTTGGTGAACCAGGCGAGGCAGTCATTTGAGAAACCAAGGCTATTTAGTCTGCCAATAAGAATGCGATGTGCCTATACGCTCACCTGATTGGCCAGCAATGTGGCTATACGCTCACCTGATTGGCCAGAGATGACCTATAGCAGAGCTCTCCAACCCTGTTCCTGTAGGTTCTCTCCAACCCTAATCTAGCACACCTGATTCTAATAATTAGCTAGTTGATAAGCTGAATCAGGTTAGTTACAACTGGAGTTGGATTGAAAACCTACAGGAGAGTAGCTCTCCAGGAACAGGGTTGGAGAAGCCTGACCTATAGTCTCACCTGATTGGGTGGCGATGACCTGGAGCTGCAGTCTCTGGGGGGAGTAGCTGGTCCAGGTCTTCTGAGAGGCTAAGAGCCACTGGAGCAGCTGATCCATGTGCTGCCTGTAGAGGTCAGCTACTATAGCCAGACCCTGGACCTTACACAAAGACACTACACTCTGCTCTGCCTGAGAGATGGAGAGATGGAGAGAGAGAGAGGAAGGAAGGGAAGGTGAGAGAAAGTGATCCCAACACATTCCATAAAAATGTTTATGGCTGTATTGAAAGTTCAGATTACATCCGGAAACAAAAGCATGAACAGTAAGGTTACCATGGAAATAATTTTTTTCCAAAGACTCACACACTGTAAACAATGTACTTCACATGCTCTTAGTCTTAAATATCAAACCACTCCGATGCAAACACTAACACATATACCCATACAGAAAAGCAAACCGGAAGCATTCACACACATCCTATAGTCACAATAAACATCAACGGAGTGGTAATGAGCCGAGTGAGAGAGAAAGGAGAGTAAACATAGTGTTGTCTCTTCAGGACAGAGGAAGTGACCTCGAGGGGCGAGTAATGGTCCCCCTTATGGCCCCCTTGAGGGGAGGGGGGGGGATGGACACACAGACGAATGGACACTAACTGTCTGACTGACTGTCCTCTTGAGTCAATAGTGTTAACCATCTAACTCTCCCCCCCAACCCTGACTGGAAGCGAGCAAAGCTCCTTTTCTAGGAAAACTAACGTTGCCATTCCCCCTGGGAGGTGGAACAGCATCGGGGAATGCCCAAGGTCATGCTCACCCCCCTCTCTTCTTCCCCCCATTCTCTCCCTCTCTGCATGTCCCTGTCCCTATTCTTCCTCCCAGTTCCAGACAGGACACAGTTTCTGCAGACAGACACACAGACATCGAAGGCCACAGTGGTCAGTCATTCATCCGTTGGCCAGAGTGCAACTCCACTTCCCGCTCCTCTGCTCTTAGACCTGTTATTAGCATACACTCCAAACAGACAGACATAAGATGTAACACAGGGCTTTTACAATCTGTTCTGTTTCCTCCTCCCCTTCTCTTTGTTGTTAAGTTTTATTCTGGGTTTAGTTAACCACACAATGAGTGTCCTTCGCGGCAGGATGGTGCTCGCGTGGCATGTAATGGCAGTATGCGTGAGGAAGGACGGTGCTGGGGCTGATGACACACCTGCTGACTCGCAACACGCCCCCCCTCTCTCTCTCCCTCTCGCTCTCTCTCTCTCTCTCTCTCTCTTCTCCAAAACCGCCTCCTTTCACCCTCGGCAACGGTTTAAACTAGTTCCACTCCAAAGGTGCAATTTCTGACTAAATGGGTAATTACAGTAGACTGTTGAGTTCCACTGTGCCCACTTTGAACCAGGTCTAACGCTTACATTCTTCGAATAGCTTCTCTGGCCCGATATAGAAAACATGCTTACAGTTCTAATATAAAAGAAAGAGGGCAGGGAAAAAGGGTAAAACCACATGTCAGAGCAGAGAAGGAGAAGAGTAGTTACACAGGTGAGGTGGATTGTGGGTTATAAACGTCGAGCCCACAGGGGAGGGGGAGGCCTGCCTGGGATTGCTCGTTAGAGCCACTGGGTGAGGCTGTGTGTATGTGGGTCAGTGTGTGTGATTATGTGTTTGTGTGGGTCTTACCTGGGCAGTGAGCTAGGGTTTGATGTATGTGTGTGTAGACATATGTGTGTGTGTGTGTGTGTCCATGCACGCATGCTGGTTTGTGTGTTTGGGCGTGTGCGTCCATGTATGTGTGTGTACGCGAGCGCATCTTACCTTGTCAGTGAGCTGTGGCTCAGTGGAGAGGCTCTGGACAGTAACCAGCACCTGTAACAGCTGTAGACTGATGGAGCAACAGTCCTTCTCACACAGAGACAACAGAACATCCACACAGGACAGCAACTGGTCCAGATACACCGACTGGGAGAGGGAAGGAGAGACTATTATAATTCATCCCTTTATTGGGTAAATATCATACATTATACAAACACATTTAAAAAAAACATATCCGCCCTCACATATTTACACCTGCAAAAGGAGAGACACTGATACAGAAAGAGGGAGACAGAGGGAGAGAGATAGGGGGAATGTGCAGATTGAGGTAGAGAGAGAGAGAGAGATAGAAAGAGAGAGGTAGGTACAGAGAGAGGGAGAAAGAGAGAGACTGTGCGGTGCTACAGTCTGACGGTGCATGAGAAGCCCCTGACCTCTGTTCCTCATACTGTCATACTGTTATATGAGGGAAAAGTCAATGATGTGACCCCTCCTTTCACCACCAGCCTAGAAGCTAGATTTCTTTTCTCTGAACTCTATCCACCCTCTCCCCTCTCCCCTATCCCTCCTTCTGTCTCCCTCGCTCACACTCCTCTCCATCTGCTCCCTCTCTCACGACACGCCATCCTCCCATCCTCCCTCAGTTCTCATACACTCCTTCTGTATTATCTACTCCACATCACCAAACCACAGCGGAACAGCCCTGTGAAGGATCTCCTATTGTTTTCAAATCAATCAAATAAATGCCATGAGATATTCTTTCCATCTCGTCATTTGATCTGGGTCACTCCTCCATTCCTGTCCTTTTCCCTCTGTCTCTCTTCCCCCTCTCCCTGTCTCTGTGTCTCACTCTCTCTGTGTGTCTCACTCGCTCTGTGTCTCTCTCTCTCTCTGTGTGTGTGTGTCTCTCTCTGTGTGTGTGTGTCTCTCTCTCTCTCTCTCTGTGTGTGTGTGTCTCTCTCTGTGTGTGTGTGTGTGTGTGTGTCTCTCTCTCTCTGTGTGTGTATGTGTCTCTCTCTCTCGCTGTGTGTGTGTGTGTGTGTGTGTGTCTCTCTCTCTCTCTCTCTGTTGGGTGAGTTCATGTTTAGACAAAGGCCCTCCACTCGGACCAATTTCCATGCCATCACCGGGAGCACGGCCTTGTTTCCTGTTTTGCTGTGGCCTGTCATTAGAGAGGAGGGAGGGAGGGATGGAGAGGGGAGGCAGCCTCCAGGTGTTTGCTTAGGGAGAGAGGGGGTGTATTAGGGAACGTAAAGAGACGGCCAAGAGTCTGTGTGCATGCACACGCACACACCTCATCCCTCCCATTCTCCAGAATGACAAAACGTCTGTCCAGTGCTCAAAGCAGGCACTAGAAGGAGCACAACACTGTTTTTTAAATTTATTTTATTTTACCTTTATTTAACTAGGCAAGTCAGTTAAGAACAAATTCTTATTTACAATGACGGCCTACACCGGCCAAACCCGGACGACGCTGGGCCAATTGTGCACCGCCCTATGGGACTCCCAATCACGGCCGGTTGTGATACAGCCAGGAATCGAACCAGGGGGTCTGTAGTGACGCCTCAAGCACTGAGATGCAGTGCCTTAGACCGCTGTGCCACTGTCTTCCCCAAGCAGCCATAGAGCAGCATGCCACTTCAGTGGGAAGGAAAAGAGAGCAAAGCTAAATAAATAAGATGGAGAGCAGTGAATCTATGACACGGCTAGAGAGGAGAGACTAGAGGGTCAGGACTTCCAGGGCTGTGAGAATAATGTGTTTATTTTACATCAGTGAGCTAGGGGGTTAAACACACATACTATGGATGGGACGCGCACACGCACATTATGCACGCACACACACTTTTGACTCAGGGGGGTTTGGAAAAGGCTTGTTATGTGTGTCTGGACCCGACCTGTTTGTTTGTCCTGCGAGGCAGCCTAACAGTGAGTCAGGTTTGATATTTTAAAAGAAAGTTAGCACTGAGGTAAACCTCTGCATCCTTTGTCCCCCTGTCTGGCCTGGGCATCCCTGGGGGTTCCCCCTCACAGCTCTGGGCTTCCCTGGGGGCTTCCCCCTCACCTCTCTGGGCTTGTGACTCAGTTCTCCCCTCCCCTGCTGTGTATTACTCACTTCACTCCCCCCTGTGGAGTGTGGACGTGCTCACAGTGGGTGGTGGGGATCCCCATAGAATCTCTAGTCATTGTATTTCTGTGGGGATCCCCCTCTTTACAGCTCAGCAGCTCACAATCATGGGAATAAAGCAGCGACACTGTGGGGTTTTCACTCTGGTCTGGTCTGTTCTCTGGTCTGGTCTGGTTTGTTGTGGTCTGTTCTGTTCTGGTCTGCCACAACACCCCTAGGTAGGCAGCCCAAGGATGCTGTATGGAGACACCACCAGACGTTTAACATTGTAACACACAGCCATTAGTAGGTCTGGGAAAGGAGAGGAGAGGAAAGAAAAAGTGGTAAAAGTGGCGTAGTGCTTGGATATAATCATGTTAGACACACCTGGAGCCTGGCTGGTGCTCGACCTGGTGCTGTGGCACTGCACACGCCACAGGGCCTCGTAACACTGTGTGTGTGTTGTCTGTGTGTGTGTGTGTGTGTGTCTGCCGCAAATACACACTGACATACTGAGGTAGTTGGAGATTCATTACCCCCCCACAACTTCTACCGTTGTCATAGCAACGGGGAAACTGATACACCCCTGGAGCTCTGACCCGGTTGTGTCAGTCCACAGGTGAGGCGGCAGCCACGCGTACGGTAAGCCCAACCCATCACCGCACTCCTCCGTTCTCACCTTTCTTTCGTCTCCCTTTCAAGAGCGAGATGAACAGGCCACAGCTGTCAGCGGCCATGACATCGGACAGAGGAAACATGTCAGAGTGTGTTTGTGTTTTCAGAGCGACAGAAAATTGGCCGACATGGCGTCACCACTTCACGCAAAAGACAGACACTCCCAAGTCTCTCGGCAGCATTTGCACACAAGACAAGATGAAAGAAAACAGAGCCTCATCTCTCCTCCGCTACTGTGGGTCAGCACTTTTACAGTGCCTTGCTGTGTAATGTTCTCTGTCTGTTAACTACGTGGTTGTAAATATTCCTTCCTTCCCTTCACCTACGGGCCTTTCTCTCTCGCTCTCTCTCATCTGCCTGTTTGCTTTAGCTCTGCAGATGTGAGAATAGCTCCGTAGCCACGGCAACAGCACAACAGCCCTCAGCTGTAGAGTGAGATTGTGTGTCTACACGGTGTCAGGATGTTTCTATTATGTATTAATATCTTAATGTCTCTGTGTGTGTGTTTTATGGTATGTCCTATAACTACAAGTGCAACTTGTACAACACGGAAGCTTAACTAACCAACACTCCTTTCAACTCCTCTCTGCCACAGTGATGTCATTGTATGAATTGATAAGAGGGGGAGTTTTGTTATATAGTTCATTGTTTGGGGTAAAAACACTAAAACAGGCCTTTGAGCGAGTAAAATAAGTTAAGCGGTCCCAAGCACTATATCAGTGTCCACATCTTCAACGGGCTCCACCACTCTCTCGCTCTCTGCCGACCAGCGTGGTTTTCGCTGTGACTTTGAAGATTATTTATATTATTATTTTTGTCCAAGTCAAACCTCTCGCTCTCTTGCACAAAACTCTCTAAAGTTGTTTTTATCTTCTGAAGTTTACTTTGAAAAGCATAGCATCTGAGTCTGCAATTGAGGTCTTCTTTTTTACTTTATCTTAGCACCACAGCTGCCCAATGTGCCCATATGACATTTTCCCCTTGCTTGTCTAAAACCATATTTAAAAAAAACCAGTTAGTCCAACAAGCAGGATCACTGTGGCTACTGGCTAACCTTCAAACAATCTGTGTGATGACTGTGTCTCTCTGAAGTTCATGTCAGTGTATGTGGGACTGTCTGTGTGATGACTGGGAAGGGAGTGTGTGTGTGTGTGTGTGTGTACACCTGTCTTTCTGTCTGTCCGTCTTTGTGTCGGTCTGTCTGTGTGCACCTGCATGCTTGGTGTGTGTTTGTGTGTATGTCTGCCTACCTGTCTTTCTTTCTGTCTGTCTGTTCTGCTCGGTGTGTCTGTCTGTCTGTCTTTCTGTCTGTGTGTCTGCTCTGTTCTGTTCTGTTTGTGTGTGTGCTTGGTGTGTGGGTGTGTAACTGGGTCTGTATGTCTGCCTGTGTGTGTGTGTGTGTCTACAGGAACACAGATGCTCCTCTCCCACCTCTCTCCCTCTCCTGTGTTATTTACAGGCCAACGGTGGCCTGCCTGGCCCTGGACCTCTCTGGTTTGGCCCTGCTCTGTGTGTCTGGCCTGGTTGTTTTCAAAGAATGCTGCAGGTGTGTCGGTCTGTACTGCTAACCCTACTCTTTAAAGGGGAATTTCAAAATTGTCCAACTTAATATTCATCATCTCCAGCACCACCCCAACATCAACATATGTGAAAATGGCATGTTTCTATGCTTTGTAGTAAAAATGATAGAGGAACATAACAAATGACATCATTGGTGTGCGTCTTGTGATTTTAACCAATTGTGAGGAAGCATTGCCACTAATTGTCTACCAATCTTTTTTACTACAAAAAATAGAAACGCGCCACATATGCTAATGTTGGGGTGGTGCTGGAGATGACGAATTTGAAGTCGAAAATTTTTGAAATGTCCCTTTAACTACCCAGCCAGCACTGTACCACTAACCCTGCTCTTTAACTACCAAGCCAGCACTGTATACTGCTAACCCTGATCTTTAACTACCAAGCCAGCACTGTACTGTACTGCTAACCCTGCTCTTTAACTACCAAGCCAGCACTGTACTGTACTGCTAACCCTGATCTTTAACTACCAAGCCAGCACTGTACTGCTAACCCTGATCTTTAACTACCAAGCCAGCACTGTACTGCTAACCCTGATCTTTAACTACCCAGCCAGCCAGACAGCACTGTACTGTACTGCTTCCCCTTAGTACCCACTGAGACTGACTTCTAATGATCTTTATTGAGACAGACAGACCAGGGACCAGAAGGTCTGTCTCCATCTGTGTCCATCGCGCTCTGGCTTGACCCCAGCTAGAGGTGGAGGGGGACCCGTTTCCCCTCCTGTATGTCTGTCACCAGGACCATAACACTGACCCTCTTTGAAATGTTGTAATCTCAGGGCTTTACTTTGCACTGTTCCGCACACAGTGAGTGTTGAAAAGTGGCTATAAAAAAGTCAGACACGCAGGGGTCAGGAATAATTATCTCTCTCTCTCTCTCTCTCTCTCTCTCTCTCTCTCTCTCTCTCTCTCTCTCTCTCTCTCTCTCTCTCTCTCTCTCTCTCTCTCTCTCTCTCTCTCTCTCTCTCTCTCTCTCTCTCTCTCTCTCTCTCTCTCTCTCTCTCTCTCTCTCTCTCTCTCTCTCTCTCTCTCTCTCTCTCTCTCTCTCTCTCTCTCTCTCTCTCTCTCTCTCTCTCTCTCTCTCTCTCTCTCTCTCTCTCTCTCTCTCTCTCTCTCTCTCTCTCTCTCTCTCTCTCTCTCTCTCTCTCTCACTCTCTCTCTCTCTCACTCTCTCACTCTCTCACTCTCTCACACTCACTGGTGAACCTCCTGAACTCACAGCACAGTAATCCCTATAAAAGCTTTTACAATGGTCCTGATAGAAGAAATGCATCTTATCTTAATATTCTTTCACTTTATGGAACATTTCACTGTAAACAGTTTTAGGGTCAAAACTAAGTGCCTCAGAAAGGGTAGTGTTTCATCTGTCGGTCTATATACTTCACCAGACCTGGCTGGAGACTCAAATATAAGATAACATAGAGGAAACATCTCAACCAGATGTGAACTATCATAAGTTACCCCTAACCGCAGATCTATGATCAGTTCACCCTACCATTAACCCCATCATTAACAATTAGTGTGGATAATGACATCTGATACTGGACCAGTAGTTATGGCATTTACCTTTTCCCCCAATTCCCAACCCATAGGTCATACCCATAGGTCAAGGGCCATAGACTCACCTGCTGGTACTCCTGGCAGACGTCTGGTTGGACCAGTGTATCAGCGATCTTCTGGAGGTGTGGTTTCAGGAGGTCCCCGGAGCAGCCCCCCAGTACTGCAGCCAGAACCATGAGGGGGGTATGGGGGGAGGAGGAGGGGGTCTCCAAGTGGACCAGGAGCAGCTTGAGGAAGACCTCGGGGCTGACAAAGGTCCCCAGCAGCTTGGCAGACCTCAGACACTGCAGAGAGAGATAGAGAATACTATAGTTTATAGAATGATTTGGCAATATTAGAGTGTATTTCATGCCAATAAAGTACCTTGAATTGATAGAGAGAGCAAAGATTAGCCATAGAGCAGAGAACAATTGTAGAGAGAAAGAGAGAATGAGATAGAAATATAGAATGAAAGAAAGGACGAAATAAAGAATTCAAGATAACAGAAGACCACAGAAGAGTACATAATTCATAATCCCTTATCAGCCAGTGGATCAGAGGAACCATCAAAGGCTTCCTCTTGGGGCAGGTGCATCCCAAGTCCTTGGGCCCAACCCAACTATCTCAGGGCTATAAGACACATACATCACTACTGCTATTCACTGCTGTCTATTCTAAGGCCAGCAGGTGTGTCCTCTCCTCTCATGACATGACCATCAAGATCAAGCCATTCACCACAGCAGCTCTGAAACATCTGTTTCTGGGTGGAAAGAATGTCAATGGAAATAGCACATGGGCATGACAATAACGGAAATAACTTCAAGGAAGGAAGGCCATTGAGCAGTTTGTTAAAATGGCGCCCAAATGATGGTGCATCGGTCTACGGCTTGCTTTGCAAAGATCTGTGGAGTGATGAACTGAAGTAGCCAACATACAGGTACTGTATTTGGAACTGTAGAGCAGATTTCTACGATTATCTTATTTATTTAATGGTGATTTAACCTTTATTCATCCAGGTTAGTCACTACCATCCAACCATTAGACCTACCACTACCATCCAACCATTAGACCTACCACTATCATCCAACCATTAGGACTTCCACTTCCTGACCTGACCACCCCCCCCTAGGATGAAATAAAGGTTAGTGCTATCCAGAATCCTTGGGACGTCCCTACCCTAAACATTTTACATTTCATTTTCAATGTGGTAGGGACGTCCCATTGGATTACATAGAACACATCGTGATAGCATGTGTCTCTATGTCTCGACCACTCACGTTGGTGACCACGTCCCTCTCAGGGTCGGTGCAGGCGCGGTACAGCGTGGAGAGCAGCAACTGCAGGTGCTGGGTGCAGTGGTCCTCAGCATGCAGCAGCAGGGCATACAGGAGCTGGACCGTCTTGACCCGCGTGCCCACCACCCAGTCGACCACGTCGCGGGCCAGCGCCGGCAGCAGGTTGGACAGGTTCCTCACCACCAGCTCCCTGCAGCCCAGGCCCGGACGCTCCACTGGGAGGGAGGGGGAGGTGGGGGAATTTAAGGTTAGAAAGTGCATGAAAATGCCTACATGCATTAACCTACTAAAAAGCACACAAATCACACAAATGGATCAATTAAGATATACATCTAAGGCTGCGTTTGCACAGGCAGCCCAATTCTGATCTTTTGCCAAAAGATCTGATCTGCATGATTGGTCAAAAGACCAATCATTTTGCAAAAGAGCAGAATTGGCCTGCCTGTGTAAACGCAGCCTATACATCTACATCTACTGTATATATCTACAAGTGCTAATAAGCTAACTGTGTTGTAACTGTGTTATCCTATTTCTAACTGTGTAATGGAGATAGCGATAGAACAACTGTTCTATAGCCCTCCGGCCCAGTTATGCTGATGGAGCATTTTAGAAGATTTATTTTCAACAAAACACTTCACATTAGGCAAGAAGGGAACATAATTTGTTGGGTGTTTTCTGCTGTCCTAATGGACTGCATCTACAGTCTAAGTCCCATTTTCCAGACGTGTACTTTTTGGTTTTACGATTGAGATTTCCTCTCCGGGGGACTTGTCAGAGCAAGTGGAACACATTTTTAAATGAATAGCCCTCCACATGCTTCATCCCTCCCTCCCTCCCTTCTGTAGGATGCTTCAATCCTACAGAAACAAACAGGACAAGACAAAACAAGCTGTTTCTGGTTGTCTCCCAGTTGTCTGACACTGACCTTTTCAGACAGGAGTGGGGCCATGTTGGATTTATGACTGGCAGGGAGAGAGAGACTCATCTCTTTTCCTGTCCTAGAGCCAGTATCCATTAGCATTATCACCGTGTGGAGCTGGAGACTGACCCAGATCTGCACTACACAACCAGACGGTCATGTTCATTAGGCACCAAACGGATGAAAACTGACTAAAACAGAAAGGGACTATTTGGACTTGTCCAATAAGAAACAGTAATTTACCATTATCAGTTGCAAAACGTTTAATGTTGTATGCCCTAATGAACACCACCCAGGACACATCCTGGTACTCTCCACTTAGCCTACCTATGGGTAGCAACCAGGGTGACCACATGTTCACATTCAAACTCATCCTCAGCCCCGGGCCTGGGTTATCTACCCCCGCCATCGCAGCAGCACCTTCCTATATCTGAGCCAGCTACACGGTCATTATTACTGCTGCCTGTCCAACACTGGATTAAAGCCACTGCACCTGCATACTAGAACTTCCCTTTTAATAAACCCTTCATCATTGTAATCACCACCCTTAATTGAATTTGTATCATTAACTTAGTACCAATCACCCAACTCCTATGGATTAAATCAATGGACAGACATATAGGGATAGTAAAACATTAACAAGGTGAGATTTGGGCAGTGGAATCATTTATCCTTCATGCATACAGGCGATCCCATTGAAATTCAAACATCTTTTAAGAGGCGAGAGACCTGATTTAATATGCAGTGCACACACTTCACCCACAGGTTGTTGCCTGGTCCCAGATCTGTTTGTGTCATCTTGCCAACTCCTATGGTCATTGAGTATGCTTACATGCATACAAAAACATGATTATTGTGAATAGTCAGATTAATATAAACAGCTCGATTTAAACGTTTACATGACTTGCAAGAACGATTTCCCTAATAATCCTGTTTACACGGACACATCTGAAATCAGGCTACCTGATGGGACTTTGATAAATGCAGAAAATCGCCAATCAAAATAAACGTTCTACCACACGTTATTTTTGTGATGCCTATTTGATTGTCGAATTCGGGACATATAACGTTTGTATGGGAAAACTATTTCTAAGATGCATATTTTCCGTTTTTCCGAACTCACTTCACTAGGCGCAAAAGATAGAAGCTTGCGCTGCTCGTACTAGCACATGTGCAAATCTAATACACCACTGTAACTCTGATTAAGGCATTTACATGTCCTCATAATTCTAAAGATTGCTCAGAAAACCAGGTGTTTTAATCGGCGTAAGCTTACTTCGATGTTGACCTTGCGCCGATTAAGATAAGTAGAGTAAGGTGTTTACAATTTACATCACTAATGCCATACTCGGCCTACTGCCATAATCAGTTTAATATCGAATTATTCGTGTTCATGTAAACATACTCATTGTCACATCTTAACATAAACTGATCTGGGACCAGGCTAATGTGGTGGGTGCGTGTGACCGTCATAGAAACAAACTGCCTTCCCAGTGTAGCCTATGTAAAATAAACAGAAATCAGGCCAGGAGGAAAAACGGCAGGGTTGCTGCTCTAGAAAAAGGCCTGCTGTCTGTCTTCACCTGCTGAGTGGGATGGAAAGTCACAGACAGGACAGACAGACAGGACTTCACCTCTCCTTCCTGAACCCAGCGGCGATATGAAGAGATGAAGGGCTTCCTCATTCTTCACTACAGTGCTGACAGACGTTATTAATAGGTGGTAATAAGTGCTTGGGGAGGCAACACAGGCTGGGTGTCGTCCCTCCAATGGCCTCCCCTTCCAGCTTCTCACACAGGGGTGGGGTGGTGAGTCAGTGGGGTAGTCGTGAGTGTGTGCGAGAAAGAGAGTGTGTGTGAGAGTGTGTGTGTGTGCATTAGTGCGTGTGTGTGTAAAAGGGGAGTAGGGGGAGGTGGGCACCAGCCCTGCAGAAAACCCCTCTAGTCTCCACCCAGCCTGCACACCACAACCACATCCACACATTAGTCTTAGTAATGAGAGTGTTAGGGGGCAGAGTGTCGACAATAATTGGCTGTTAGTCAAGCACTGTGCCTTGTATGATTGACGGAGCGGATCGAATGACATAATACATAACCTGTAGAATACATAACCTGTAGAATACATAACCTGTAGAATACATAACCTGTAGAATACATAACCCGCAGGCCAATAGAGATGAGTAATATATGGAGGCTTGGAACTCCACTGTGACTGAACACTCTTGGGGAATAGGGCTAGCATAGTTGGTTTATGGCTGGAGCTCATCAGTGTTTTTATTTTATTTTATTTTTTGGGGCCAAATCTAAAGGAATAATTCAAGAACTTGTATAAAAGTTGTCTGCTCAAAGACAGACATAAGAAGGCAGTACTTCTTATCACAGAAATCTAATGTTATATAGAGTAAAAAATCCCTTTAAACCTAGTTCCCAACAAAGCTCATTAAAAATCCTGTTCCCTTCTTTCCCTTGATTAAAATATAATTAAGACCGCATGATGTGAATAACTGAATATTTAACGAGTCATGTATAAAAAAATATATATAACAATTAAATAATGCAAGACAAGAGCAAATTATCCCACGCACAGAGCTGCCGATGATGAGTTACTAATGCTTGGAATTCAAACTGACATGCTCCGTTTCACCATGGTATCAGTTTGTATTCCAGGCTATTCCAACCAGCACACAGAGAGAGGAATGTGAGAACCCTGCTATACTACAGCAAGCAGAAGTAGAACTGAAGTAATGAAGCATATTGGAGATGGATAGATAGATAGGCTAGATGGATCAGTGACAGCACAGCATCCCTCCCCAGCCCCTACAGCCCTCTCTCCCTCTCCGTGCCCAGACTGCTCTGACGTCAATCATCGATAGATACATCATGCCCTCAGTAGACAGTTATTTTATTATTAATAAAGGCAGCTGACCCCACGCTGCGTCTGACCTACTTTCAGAGGAAGGAGGACATAACTAGATCGGTGGAGGAGAAAGGGTGGTGGCTTTACAGAGAAGGCCACAACAACAAATCACACGGTTTACATTGGCTGATGTTCTTCAGTCTGTATCAATGCACTGATGAACTTTCTTCTTCATTATTATAATCAAGACAACACACTGCATGGGACGGTAACTAACTAACCTTTTCTCAATGGGCTACATTCACTGAAGGCCTTGTATCTCTCTGCAGGAGACAAAACCCAATACATTTCTTTAGTGATTTTTAAAAATCTTTTTTCTTGTCTAGCCTTCTTTGTGTGAGAAACCTAACCCTGTAAATACTTTTTTTTGCACCACCAAAAGATCCTGTATACACTTTGTAAGTCAGTTGAGTGGCGCAATGGAACATTGTTTAATCTCTCTGCAGTAGAAGTAGTAGTGATGGAGTTCACTCACCTCCAGCAGGGTAGAGGTCAGGTGGGGTCAGGAGGAAGTCCATCTTGTCCTTCAGGTCATCCTCATTCTCCTGCTCCCATCGAGTGCCTGTCTGTCTCCACAGGTCAGCAGCTAGTTGACTGGAGGGGAGAGAGAGACAAATATAATGATAATGCACGTCCATCCCTGCCACGGCGGACCCAGGATTCGAACCCACGCCACAACGACGCAATGTACAAACAACACAAAAGCCCAAGCTAGCCAACACAGTCAGTGATGAGCCTTGTGGGCTCCTGCTATTCCCTCTTTCACACCAAACCTACTGTATAAGTAGGTATCTACAGTAATCTGCACAAGCAAACCTGATACATACGTGTGTATCTTAGGCTGCATATTTCCTAGGTCTGACAGAGTGAGTGAATGGGTGGGTGGTATCAAAGGCAGAGTGGTTAAGGACTGGGTCAGTCATACAATAGCAGGGCTGGGGTCATTTGAATTGAAGGCAGTCAATCCAGGAAGTAAACTCAAATAACAATTCAAAATTGGAAAAAACTGCATCTATTTTCAAGGAGTAGAAGCTATTTATTCAAAAGTTTAAAACTAATTTTAAATTAAAATCACTTCCTGAATTGACTGCCTTCAATTCAAATTGAGCCCAGCCCTGTACAATAAGTACCTAATCTCTGGGATGTCATCGCTGAGGCTGCTCAGTAGGAGGGGGATGAGCTTGTGGAAGTAGGAGTATCTGTCTCGCAGGTGGAGCAGCCAGTCACCAACAACCACAGTCACAGCTTTTCTCACCTGGAGGAGAGAGAAGTGGGGTGAGACAAAACATTGTTTTTTAAGTGAGGAAAACACCTTGTATGGTACTGTAGTAACTAAGGGGTTCTCAAAGTTTTTCACTCGGTGCCACCGTTCCAGCATTGGGGAACATCCCGCGCCCCCCTGCGCGTGCGCACATGCCACGTCTATTTCTATGTGCTGTTCATGACACAAACTGTTCACAACATTCGTTGGTGGAGAGAATATTGCAGGTTTAAAGCTTATTTCCTACAATTCTATACATTTTGTCATGTCTAATGTTTATTCATGTGATATTTGAGTGACTAAAAAGTAACAACAATATCTATGGGCTAAAAAACCTAAATAAAAAACATTAGCTGACATGGGCTAGTTGATCTGGACATTTCTGACAAGTTATAAATAGCTCTCTAAGGTATGCAATGACTAACAAGAGGAACTGATGATGCACTATCCAATTTCAAAATGGCACCTTCTGCATTCTACTATAACAACTTTCAAGAGTAAGTTTAAAGCCGGACTAAGTTCCTTAAAAAAAAAAAAAAATGAAATATATATACAGTACCAGTCAAAAGTTTGGACACACCTACTCATTCAAGGGTTTTCTATATTTGGACTATTTTTCTACTTTTTAGAATAATAGTGAAGACATCAAAACTATGAAATAAAACATACGGAATCATGTAGTAACCAAAAAAGTGTTAAACAAATCAAAATATATTTTATATTTGAGATTCTTCAAATAGCCACCCTTTGCCTTGATGACAGCTTTGCACACTCTTGTCATTCTCTCAACCAGCTTCATGAGGTAGTCAACTGGAATGCATTTCAATTAACAGGTGTGCCTTGTTAAAAGTTAATTTGTGGAATTTCTTTCCTTCTTAACGCGTTTGAGCCAATCAGTTGTGTTGTGACAAGGTAGGGGTGGTATACAGAAGATAGCCCTATTTGGTAAAAGACCAAGTCCATATTATGGCAAGAACAGCTCAAATAAGCAAAGAGAAACGACAGTCCATCATTACTTTAAGACATGAAGGTCAGTCAATACGGAACATTTCAAGAAATTTGAAAGTTTCTTCAAGTGCAGTCACAAAAACCATCAAGCGCTATGATGAAACTGGCTCTCATGACGACTTCCACAGGAATGGAAGACCCAGAGTTACCTCTGCTGCAGAGGATACGTTCATTAGAGTTACCAGCCTCAGAAATTGCAGCCCAAATAAATGCTTCACAGAGTTCAAGTAACAGACACATCTCAACATCAACTGTTCAGAGGGGACTGTGTGAATCAGGCCTTCATGGTCGAATTGCTGCAAAGAAACCACTACTAAAGGACACCAATAAGAAGAAGAGACCTGCTTGGGCCAAGAAACATGAGCAATGGACATTAGACTGGTGGAAATGTGTCCTTTGGTCTGGAGTCCAAATTTGAGATTTTTGGTTCCAACCGGCATGTCTTTGTGAGACGTGGTGTGGGTGAACGGATGATCTCCGCATGTGTAGTTCCCACCGTAAAGCATGGAGGAGGTGTTATGGTGTAGGGGTGATTTGCTGGTGACACTGTCTGTGATTTATTTAGAATTCAAGGCACACTTAACCAGCATGGCTACCACAGCATTCTGCAGCGATACGCCATCCCATCTGGTTTGGGCTTAGTGGGACTATCATTTGTTTTTCAACAGGACAATGACCCAACACACCTCCAGGCTGTGTAAGGGCTATTTTACCAAGAAGGAGAGTGATGGAGTGCTGCATCAGATGACCTGGCCTCCACAATCCCCCGACCTCAACCCAATTGAGATGGTTTGGGATGAGTCGGACGGCAGAGTGAAGGAAAAGCAGCCAACAAGTGCTCAGCATATGTGGGAACTCCTTCAAGACTGTTGGAAAAGCATTCCAGGTGAAGCTGGTTGAGAGAATGCCAAGAGTGTGCAAAGCTGTCATCAAGGCAAAGGGTGGCTATTTGAAGAATCTATTTGGATTTGTTTAACACTTTTTTGGTTACTACATGATTCCATTTGTTTTATTTCATAGTTTTGATGTCTTCACTATTATTCTGCTATGTAAAAAATTGTAAAAATAAAGAAAAACCCTTGAATGAGTAGGTGTGTCCAAACTTTTGACTTTTCCCCCGACAGTTTGGGAATCACTGTAGTAACTGTTGGTGTAAAAGAAAAGCAGCCTTTATTAATATGTTGGATTGATTGATTAGATTGATTGACCAGTTTGTTTATTTTATTTTTACAAAAGACATTTATCCAACAAGGAAAATAATAATCTAGATGAACACAGTAATAACAGAATTAGTCTAATAATCTAATCATTAACACTAACGGTCACTGAGTATTTGTGCTGTATCTGCCAGATTTGACAGAATTAGTCTAATAATCTAATAATTAACACTGTCACTAGGAGTAGTTGAGCTTCCATCTGCCAGATTTGACATAATTTGTCTAATAATCTAATCATTAACACTAAGTGTCACTAGGAGTAGCTGATCTTTATCTGCCAGAATTTGTCTAATAATCTAATCATTAACACTGTCACTAGGAGTATTTGATCTTTATCTGCCAGATTTGACAGAACCAACCTGTGGTGAGTCGTCAAACAGCCTCTGTGCCAGGTGAGAGAGCACATCATCCACGTTCTTCCCCGTGCCGTACTGGATGACCGCTCCAGTGGCCTCGATGGTGGACACACGCACACGGGAATGCTGATGGGAGATGGTCTGCATCAGGGGCTTGACCAGGCTCTCTGCCTGCATGTGGAAATGTTCTGGGGATAGAGAAGCATTTCAAACAAGATTAATGTAAGGTGACTGTCACTTCATGCCACAGTATAAGTTAGGGTACGATTTCCTAAACCTTATCCTCAATACATTCAATTGTTATACATGTATTCAGAGAGACCATACATAGCTAGCTCTGTAGAGCATGCAAATCACAGAGAAACACATTATTTTGTTATTGTCCTATTGTCTATATTTCCATTAACTTAATTAATAATTAATATGTATATTCCATGACAGCCTGGTAGAGCTTTGGACTGTACAAAATAACTTAGAGCCACAAAAATAACCATTCTCTGACACAGCTTGGTCAGGTGTCCATGCAATAAACTTTAGCTAACACAGCTAGCTAGCTAACTAGTTAGCCTAACTTGTGGGCTAACAAGACTACACCCAGTACATTCTCAACCAGCTTACCTGGTACACTTTTTGCAAAATGAACAGTGCATTTGCAGCTCTCCCTTTTGACGTCTGGGAAAGGGTCGACAATAGTTCTCTGCAATATCTTCATCATATCGTCGAGGTAGGGAGCTAGGTGCCTACCACACACCTCCACTGTGAGAGTCAGCACCTCCACCATGGACAGCCGAAGTTCCTCCGCGGGCTCCAGGATCTCTTTCCCGCCGAGCCGCTGCGTCAAAGCGGGCATGAGATAAGGCAACGAATCCTCCGGTTGAGGAACACACCGAATAAAATCTCCAAGCATGTGTATGGCAGTCTCTCTGCATCTTTCCATAGGATCTGACAGGCATTTCAGCAGCGACTTTAGCAGACACGTGAAAACATCCTGCAACACGCCGCTCGAAAGCCCTTTATCAATAGTTTCTCTTTTGATTGCTTCAAGCGCTCTTTTTCTTGTGGTTTTGCTGTCTTCGTTGAGACAGTTTAGATGTCGAGCTAGCGCTCTCAAAACTTCAGAAGCAGCACGTTCTTCTCCCGCCGCCATCGTTGTTGCCATTTTCACTGTTACCTTTGTTGCCATTTTCACTGTTGATATGGCAACAAGCAGCGTTGCGACAAACATACTTGCTTTACGATAACTCTAATTCAAACCTTGACAACTTTATTGACAACTATTGCACCTTTGTGAAATGCAGTGGAAATTAATCTAAATCTATGGAATAAAGATTTGACATACTGTATTTTTGTTACAGAAAGTCATTGATGTGTATGTTGAATAGCATGATGAAATAGATATATCTTATAATATAAATAGTATCACTTACACCGTAACAATATAATAACTGTAGTATAACAAAGTTGGAATATGCGGATTTAATATCATATTCTTCTTTAGGTTAGGATTAAGATATTTTTATTAAGTATGTCAGTAACACAATTTGGGGGATCCCAATAATGGACTTTGTATCACAGCCTCATAACTAAACCTCATAACTAATGGACAGAAAATGGCAATTTGGTGCTTTCTCTGCATGACCAGGTAAGGAGCAGATCAGGTCTGTCAGTGTCATCTGTCAGAGAACCATTTCTCAGTCTGACACTGCTGAGAAAAACAAATAAACACCTGCTCTCTTCTTATGAAACTGGTGCATTGAAAATGACACGATGATGTGGACATCCACATAAGGAATGCCAAGGCACATAATTATTCAAACATTTCAAATGAGTAAAGGGATTGAAAGCTTGTTCCTGGCCTCGTGAGTTGCTTTGCGGCTGAATAAAAAGTGACAAATTGACGTCATTGGGACCGACGCAGAGCGAGCCCCAGCGAAAGCAGCAACCGAGCAGCGGCAGTTGCAGCAGCAGAGCATCTTCCCTAGCTACAGAGTAGCCTACCTTGCAAACAACATCCATAGCCAGGGACCTCTGAGCATCCCCGGAAAATAACGGTAAGAAATTGAATGGCACGACGAATATCTTATCTGGCAAAACCTCAACGTGTTGACGTATTTATCAGCAAATGAAACCAGGCTTGAATATTGCTTTTTGTTTTGCTATGGTTATGATTTGGTTGTCATCTTGTGTGAGAGAGAAATGAAAGATAGGGTCGTGCCCGGAACACGTAAACAGGTGCTCTAGTAATGCTAGTTAGGATACATTTGATTTTCACAGCAAATTATATCATAACTATCTTGCCAATTTTAAATGTTAGACATTGAGGCCAATGATGGAGGTTATGGGTTTATGATAGCTAGCTAACGTTAGCCTACCTAGTTTTAGTTTTAAGCTTGTTAGCTAGCTATGTAGTAGCTAGCTTCAGAGTCAAGCTAACAAATCAACCGTGATGTTTCCTTCAAATTGAAATAGCGGAAGTGAATTTGCGGAGGCTTTGCTTAGCTATCTCTGTCCTAGATCTGACTGTCTTTGCCTATTTATTCCATGACAGGCTACCTTGTTGTCAGAAGCTATTACATTGTTTAAAAACCACATTATTTTAGAATGCATCCTTTATTTGACAGTGAGGCTGTATTCCTGATGTGGGCTAGGCTATATGTAGATTGAGGTGACACTAAACAATATGGTTCTCTAGATAGTGTGACTGTACACCTGCCACAGGTACTGATTATGATTTGATCATGTCAAGGCATTGCTTTGATAAACTAGTAGGCTACACACAGTACCAGTCCAACGTTTGGAGACACCTACTTATTCAAGGGTTTTTATTTATTTTTTACAATTTTTTACGGTGTAGAATAATAGTGAAGACATCAAAACTATGAAATAACACATACAGAATCATGTAGTAACCAAATAAGTGTTAAACAAATCAAAATATATGTTATATTTGAGATTCTTCAAATAGCCACCCTTTGCCTTGATGACAGCTTTGCACACTCTTGGCATTCTCTCAACCAGCTTCATGAGGTAGTCACCTGGAATGCATTTCAATTAACAGGTGTGCCTTGTTAAAAGTTAATTTGTGGAATTTCTTTCCTTCTTAATGCGTTTGAGCCAATCAGTTGTGTTGTGACAAGGTAGGGGTGGTATACAGAAGATAGCCCTATTTGGTAAAATACCAAGTCCATATTATGGCAAGAACAGCTCAAATAAGCAAAGAGAAACGACAGTCCATCATTACTTTAAGACATGAAGGTTAGTCAATATGGAAAGTCGCAAAAACCATCAAGCGCTATGATGAAACTGGCTGTCATGAGGACTGCCACAGGAATGGAAGACCCAGAGTTACCTCTGCTGCAGAGGATAAGTTCATTAGAGTTAACTGCACTTCAGATTGCAGCCCAAATAAATGCTTCACAGAGTTCAAGTCACAGACACATCTCACCATCAACTGTTCAGAGGGGACTGTGTGAATCAGGCCTTCATGGTCGAATTGCTGCAAAGAAACCACTACTAAAGGACACCAATAAGAAGAAGAGACCTGCTTGGGCCAAGAAACATGACCAATGGACATTAGATAAGTGGACATTTGTCCTTTGGTCTGGAGTCCAAATTTGAGATTTTTGGTTCCAACCGGCATGTCTTTGTGAGACGTGGTGTGGGTGAACGGATGATCTCCGCATGTGTAGTTCCCACCGTAAAGCATGGAGGAGGTGTTATGGTGTAGGGGTGCTTTGCTGGTGACACTGTCTGTGATTTATTTAGAATTCAAGGCACACTTAACCAGCATGGCTACCACAGCATTCTGCAGCGATACGCCATCCCATCTGGTTTGGGCTTAGTGGGACTATCATTTGTTTTTCAACAGGACAATGACCCAACACACCTCCAGGCTGTGTAAGGGCTATTTTACCAAGAAGGAGAGTGATGGCGTGCTGCATCAGATGACCTGGCCTCCACAATCCCCCGACCTCAACCCAATTGAGATGGTTTGGGATGAGTCGGACGGCAGAGTGAAGGAAAAGCAGCCAACAAGTGCTCAGCATATGTGGAAACTCCTTCAAGACTGTTGGAAAAGCATTCCAGGTGAAGCTGATTGAGAGAATGCCAAGAGTGTGCAAAGCTGTCATCAAGGCAAAGGGTGGCTATTTGAAGAATCTCAAATATAAAATATATTTGGATTTGTTTAACACTTTTTTGGTTACTACATGATTCCATATGTTTTATTTCATAGTTTTGATGTCTTCACTATTATTCTGCTATGTAAAAAATAGTAAAAATAAAGAAAAATCCTTAAATGAGTAGGTGTGTCCAAACTTTTGACTGATACTGTAAGTGTCCGTGGTCATCAACAAGCCATATTAATAGGCTTCTGTCTATTGCAGTTTGGAGATCCAGCCCCTATCACATTTAAAGAAAATGCAAACTGACAGAGACAAACACACAAACAACCAGGGGCTGATATTTCTCCTCATTCTGACAACCTTTCCTCTTCTCCTCCCTCCTCTTCTTTACTCACTCACTCACTCACTCACTCACTCACTCACGCGCTCTCTCTTTCTCTCCCCCCTCCTCTTCTCCTCTCCTCTTCTCCTCTCCTCTTCATCGTCTCTCCCCTCCACTCCTCCTCTCATCTCCTCTGTCCTCTCCCCACATCTTTTCTCCTTCTCCTCTCCTCTCTTCTCTTCTCATCTCCTATTCATCTTCTCCCCTCCTCCTCTCCTCTTTCCACCCCTCGTCTCCCCCTCCCTCCTCCTCCTCCCCGCCCCCTTCTCCCCTCCTCTTCTCTCCTCTTCTCCCTGTGTCTGCTCTCTCCTCAACCTCCCCTGCTCTTCCTTCCCCTCCTCCTCTCCTCTTTCCACCTCTCCTCACCCCCTCTCTCCTCCTCCCCTCTCCTCTCCTTTCCCCTCCTCTTCTCTCCTTCTCTTCTCCCTTCATCTCCTCTCTCCTCAACTTCCCCTCCTCTCTCCCTCTCTGCAGATAAACCAGATAAATAACATGGCCACCTCCTCCTCCCCTAATGTGGATGAAGACGAGAGTCTGAAGGGCTGTGAAGTATTTGTGCAGAAGCACAACATCCAGCAGATCCTCAAAGAGTGCATTGTCAACCTGTGCATCGCCAAGCCTGAGCGTCCTATGAAATTCCTGCGGGAGCACTTTGAAAAACTGGAGAAGGTTTGTGAATCACCTTAAAGCTCCCCTTATTTGCGAACTAAAGCTCCCTTTACATTTTTACTGCATCTTCATTCTTTGCAAGATACATTTTTACCAACAATAATATTTATTTTGTTTATGACTATCTCTTTAGTTTTTTCATCTATAGGGACGTTGTGAGTAATGTTTTGTTTTGCAAATGTATGAATCATTTCTGTTGAATTGCACTCTGCTGAAAAGCAAGGATTTTCTATCAACGTATTGACATGTAATACACTAATTAACCAGCAGGTATTGGAATTGAGCTGAGTAGAAGCAATTATTATTATTTCATTTCACTGACTTGGATGTACTTTCATTAGCTGATAGTCTGATACATCAGAATACATGAGAAAGGAGACTCTGTTATGCCCATGTTTTCTTGTCATATCGTATGTTTTTTAGTATATTTGTAAATAAATAGCCTAGCAGTCGGTTTCATGATAATACTACTTTTGTCTAATAGGGCTTTCAACTCTCCACACAATGGTGGAGTATATTAGTTCAGGGCCTGGGAGCATTAGGGGCACAGAGACAGGGACAGTCCACAGACAGACAGGCTCAGAGTGTTGTATTGACGTTGTCTATCCACAAGTGTCTATGAGACAGACAGAGAACGACCTGTTACTGTCTGGTGCCTGGACCTACAGACTACAGAATAGAACTACAGAAGGGTGAATTTCTCAGAGGTTCTCTCTCTCTCGCTCTCTCTCTCTCTCCCTCTCCCTCTCCCTCTCCCTCTCCCTCTCTCTCTGAATGTATTAGCTCTGGCTGTCACCTCCGTAGCGAGAAGCATTTTAGATGAGCCCAGCTGGTGCATATATTCAACCTCTGGAGCCCTCAGCCCTTGAAAGTTAGGATAGGTATTTATTTATTTCACACACGCCATGTTGAGGATTCAGCAATGGCTGAATTATAAGCTATGTTAAAGGGAAATGTACAAAAAATTCAACTTCTTAGTCTTCATCTCCAGCACTACCTCAACATCAACATATGTGAAAATGATGCTTTTCTATGTTTTGTAGTAAAAAAGACAGAGGAATATAAACCAATTAGTAGACATTTAGTAAACACTCATCTCCCTCTATCTGTTTTTCATAGAAACATAGAAACTAGCCATTTTCACATACAGTATGTTGATGTTGAGGTGGTGCTCAAGATGATGAATATGAAGTTGACATTTATTTTTACATTTCCCTTTAAGGGAGCTTAAAAAAAAAAAATAGAATAGAGTACCATTATTTTTCCTAGAGGGAACTTTGGTTTGGGTGTTGCACTGTCACCGTTCACTACATTGGTGTCGAAAGTGGGATTGATTTTATTCCCATGACTTTCTTTGTAATAGATGTGTAGGCCTAAGTGGTATTGGATTTTGTTAGAATACCCTATGAATATCAATCAGGTGTTTGCTTTATGAATGTTTTGTCAACTGTTGGTACACTAAGCTTTCGCCTATTAAGGAACTGTCCACAGAGAGTCCTGAGGTGTCATATGATGTGTTTGAAAACAATGGGCTCTCATAGAGATAAATAGACCACAGAGGTGTCTGGTACACTGAACTGGGGTAAACCCAATAGCCCATGGTGACTCCAGGTCTACAACAGAAGGAGTGATTGTGTGACAGGATCAGATACAGAAAGGGGATGAGGTACGTGAGGACTGAGAAGTGAGCCTAGGGTTGGTTTTGCAGTGTACTCTCAATGCAGCGTGTGTGTGTGTGTGTGTGTGTGTGTGTGTGTGTGTGTGTGTGCACATTCGCATCCGTAAGGGATGATTATCCCAGTGTGAATTTATGGGAGTCATCTGATGATACTTTGCTGTGTGTAACTGATGATTCCTCTGACCCAGTTACATTGTTAATCTCAGGGAAGCTGTTACGAACCCCGTGGCTCTAAACATCTAGGGTGGATGGACATGAGACCCGTAACATAAATTCATGTAAATTATAAGTGTGGCAGGGAACAGTGAGAACCAAAAATGACACAACAACCATGAACTACCGTCAAACACAAAGTGTTTATTGCTGAACACACGGTAAGGGTTTGGGAAAAAGGGCTGAGCAGGACCCAAGAAATGAAACAATAGTGTAAAACCCCTAAACTGATCTTGCCTGCCTCAAGAACCGCTAGGCTACTGCTACCATACAAAAATACAGTGGGTGGTCCGCTCCAGGTCTCACTAGTGTTTATAGACAGAGTTCTTCCTTACGGGTAATGTACGCCCAAGGGCAACTAGCTTAAACTCCCCTTTTCCCAGAAACACACAAAGCTACCAAACAGGGTAATCAGCAATTATATACGTACACACCACACAGGATACAACAGTATCCACACTCAGGTAAAGAAATATATTCTAATAAAGTTACCAATAGGGTAACCAACAACTTAGTGAGTACACAATTCACACAGGACACCACCGTGTCCATACTCACATATGGCAAAAAGTCTCTCTCTTTCTCAACAAACACAAGACTGGTTTTTATACAATGGGCTGTGTGATTCAACAAACGAGTAACAGGTGGTGCTATTCACAGGAATGTTCACTGATTGGTCCAATCAGCAGACACCTCAACGACCACCAATCAGGAACATACAGGACACCTGTGATTAGGGCAGAAGGAGAGAAACACACAAAAACACAGGATACCTGTATCCGTAACACTCCCACCCTTAAAAGAGCAAACCAAAATGGTTTGCGACACACGTACTATCACAACACCCAAATTTCAATAATCATCCTGTCGGGATAACAAAAAAAACCCCTAGATCATCAAACACGAGACAAAGCATCTGCCATTACATTGTCTAACCCCTTTTTGTGGCGGATCTCCAAATTATAATTTTGCACGACAAGTGCCCAACGCATAAGGCGTTGGTTCTGGTTGTACATCCGGTGGAGAAAAACTAAGGGGTTATGATCAGTATACACTTCCACTGGTAATGCACTGGAACCAACATAAACTTCAAAGTACTGCAGAGCTAACAACAAAGCTAGAGCTTCTTGTTCAATGGTGGAATAGTTTGTCTGACATTTGTTAAATTTCCGTGAAAAATAACAGACAGGATTGTCCACTCCACTCTGGTCTTGCTGCAGTAGAACAGCACCAGCACCTCTGGCACTTGCATCTACCTCCAGTTTAAACGGCCGCTCAAAATCTGGCGCAGCAAGAACAGGAGTACTACACAAGAGTGCTTTAGCAGTGTTGAAAGCAGTACAACAATCTTCAGACCATACACATTTTCTCGCCGGACTGAGCAAATCCGTTAATGGAGCAACTACCGCAGAGAAATTTTTACAGAAACTACGGTAGTAGCCAACCATCCCTAAAAACGGCGTAGCTCTCTTCTGGTGGTAGGTGCGGAAATGCGTTTATAGCTGAGACCTTGGCATCTACAGGGCGCACCTGACCATGGCCGACCTGTTTACCCAGATAAGTAACAGTGGCCTTCCCAAACTCGCACTTTGCTAAGTTCAGGGTTAGAGAAGCGGTTGCTAGACGTTCACACACTACCCTTAGAGTGTTAACATGATCAGACCACTCAGTTGAATAAATTACCAGATCATCAAGGTAAGCACTACAATTAGGAACTCCAGCCAATACTGTGTTAACC
Organism: Coregonus clupeaformis; assembly: GCF_020615455.1. NCBI lineage: Eukaryota > Metazoa > Chordata > Actinopteri > Salmoniformes > Salmonidae > Coregonus > Coregonus clupeaformis. Next base: position 140,865 of record NW_025533748.1, on the reverse strand, counting down.
AGGCGTTGGAAAGTGGCTGGTGCGTTCCGCATCCCAAATGCCATGACAGCATATTGTAGGAAGTGATCTGGGGTCACAAATGCAGAGATGTCGGAGGCACGTGGGGTTAACGGCACCTGCCAGTAACCTTTTAGAAGATCTAATTTGGTTACATAGGTAGCAGCACCAACAGTATCAATACAGTCATCCAGTCTGGGTAACGGGAGCAGTCGGGCACTGTGACCGCATTGACTTTCCGATAGTCCGTACATAATCTGGATGTCCCATCAGGTTTAGGAACCAGAATGCACGGAGAACTCCAAGGACTTGAACTTGGCATAGCCAGGTTATTCTCCAGCAAATAACCGACCTCACCCTCATTATCTTTCTCTTAGCGACGTTGACACGATAAGGATGTTGCTTGATAGGTGCAGCGTTTCCAACATTAATGTCATGTTCTAACACATTTGTACCTGTAGGAACATCATTAAAAAGACACGGAAAACTGTGTAATAGTCTCACAATATCATCTGACTGTCTGTCCGTTAAATGAATCAGGCTTGACGGGAGAGACAGCAGCATCTCTGAATTGGGCAATCTAGCACACTGCTGCTGAGTATTGCGCAACTCCAAACCATCTCCGTCCACATCATTAACATGACCTCCCACTACAGCCGTAGCAGCAACAGAGACAGCCGACTCGGCCAGTTTCTCTGGACTGTCTACCTGAGTAACGGGTCTGTTGTGGTATGTCTTCAACATGTTAACGTGGCACACACGAGATTGGCGTTTTCTATCAGGAGTCTGTATCACATAGTCAGTTTCAGTTAGTTTCTTTTCAATGACATAAGGCCCAGAGAAACGTGCTGACAATGACGCTCCTGGCACAGGCAACAACACAAGAACTCGGTCACCTGGCTGCAGTGAACGAGAAACAGCCTGTGTGTCATAGTGTCGTTTCATCCGTTTCTGTGAGGAAGACAGCGCTTCCTTTGCTAGAGCACAGGCAGCATGTAGGCGCTCACGAAAGCGACTAACGTAGTCCAACACATTTTCTTTCACACACAACTCTTGTGACAAAAACTGATCCTTAAGGACTTTCATAGGTCCTCTCATGGTGTGTCCAAACACCAGTTCAGCTGGGCTGAACCCTAGGGATTCCTGTACTGTCTCACGGACAGCAAATAACACTAGAGGAACTCCCTCATCCCAATCTTTCTCAGATTCCAAGCAATATTTACGGAGCATAGACTTCAGGGTCTGATGCCAACGTTCAAGCGCACCCCTGAGACTCTGGGTGATATGCGCTTGACACACGGTGTGTAACTGACAAGGATTTTAACACTTGTTTGAAAAGTTTAGAAAGGAAATTCGTACCCTGATCAGTTTGTATCACCTTAGGTAATCCAAAAGTTGAGAAGAATTTGATCAACGCTTTACTCACCACTGGAGCAGTAATCCTTCGCAGAGGAATGGCCTCTGGGTACCTGGTGGCCACACACATAATTGTCAACATAAACTGGTTACCAGATTTTGTTTTTGGTAATGGTCCAACACAATCAACCATCACATGTTCGAATGGTTCACCTATGGCCGGTATGGGACAAAGAGGCGCGGGGGAAATAACCTGGTTCGGTTTCCCAACTACTTGACAGGTGTGGCAAGTCCGACAGAACTGAGCCACATCTTGTTTTAAACCAGGCCAAAAGAAATGTCGCAAAACACGATCATAAGTCTTGGTGACTCCCAGATGTCCGGACCACTGGTGATCATGAGCGAGGGATAAAACATTTTGTCGAAAGGCTGTAGGAATCACTATTTGGTAAACAGCATTCCAATCTCCGCCAGCGTCAACATGGGATGTCCATTTACGCATGAGGAGATTACCATCAATGAAGTATGCCATGTTTTTCTTCTTTAGCTCCTCCTCTGAGACAACACTAGAAAAACATTTAGCCAGGCTAATGTCAACCTGTTGGTTAGCGATCAGCTGCTCACGAGTAACTGGTAACTGTATTGCCTCAGCAACAAGTTCCATTTCCTTCTTCCTTTCTCTGGGCTGTTGGTCAGACTGCACCAGCTTACCAGAGGTAGCACCCGAACTATCCTCTGGGTCACACTCTCTGAATAGAATCGTGTCTGACAAATCTACCACTTCACCCACTTGTCGTGCTTGAGCACGTGTGACAGCACAAGCGGGGAACACATCTGGATAACCCTGTGCCAGCTCCTCGGAGAGAGACTGGTCACTTTTATCCAATACCTCCAATATGGGTATTACCTTTCCTCCGGCAATATCGTTGCCCATTATAAAGGTCACCCCTTTTACTGGCAACATCGGACGTACGCCAACTCTGAACAATCCACTGACTAACTCAGAGTGTACGTTCACAAAGTGCAATGGCACTGGGACGAAACCCATTTCAATTCCTTGTACTAACACACTGGAACCACAATATGTATTATTAGACAAGGGCAACACATCAGCTAGTATGAACGACTGCGCCGCACCAGTATCTCTGAGGATTCTAACTGGACGCTGAGACGCTTCATCATCTGATATAGAAACAAACCCCTCAAAAATGAACGGTTCATAACTGTGATCTGGGACAGGGACTTTCAAACCACATTCACTATGAGGCTTCTGTCTTGATTCCGGCCTTACAACCGTACTGAATCAGCCCAACACCCGTTGGTGGCCTGGCGTGCTGAGGCATCCCCGGTTTGCGTTTAAGCAAAAAGCAATCACTAACCAAATGTCCCACCTTATGACAATAGAAACAGTGACGCACATCTTTTGGGCGTGCTGGATGTACTGCTGGTCGACTAGGACTAGAAGTTAGCAACTCCGCAGCCCTGCTCTCCGTACGAGCCGAAAACACGCTCTTATGCGTCAACACAAACTCGTCTGCCAATACAGACGCTTCCGACAGTGAGGATACTTTCTGTTCGTTCAGATAAACTACAATGCGTTCGGGTAAGCAATTTTTAAACTCTTCTAACAAGATTAACTCCCGTAGAGAGTTAAAATCAGTTACCTTACTAGCACTGTGCCATTTGTCAAACAGATTTCCTTTGTCTCTAGCAAACTCCACATAAGTCTGAGTAGGAGACTTTTTATGAGACCTAAATCTCTGTCGATATGCCTCAGGAACAAGCTCATAGGCACGAAGAACAGTAGCTTTGACCACCTCATAATTCAAACTGTCTTCAAGAGGTAGCGCTGCCAGAACCTCTTGGGCTTTACCTGTTAGCTTACACTGAAGTAATAGGCACCATACCTCGTCGGGCCATTTCAATGCTACCGCTATACGTTCAAAAACACTGAAATAGGAATCAACCTCTGACTCCCTGAACACAGGTACCAAGGTGATCTGCCTACTAATATCAAACGTAGCAGATGACACAGCTGGTGAGGATGGCTCACTAGCAGGCATAGTATTAGCAGAGACTAACCTCGCTGTTTCTGCCTCTAGTTCCATTTTACGCATCGCCAGTTCTTGATCAAGCCTACGCGTCTCCAGTTCTTGATCAAGCCTACGCGTCTCCAGTTCTTGATCAAGCCTCACGCGTCTCCAGTTCCATCTTACGCGTCTCCTGTTCTATCTTACGCGTCTCCTGTTCTGCCTCTAGCTCCATTTTACGCATCTCCAGCTTGTCTTGCCTGATTTGTGCCCGCTCTTCCGCCTCCATTTGGAGCCGCGTCGAGCGGACATCGATCCTGGCATCACTGTCAGTCAGTGGGGAGAGTGGGTCATAACGGGGCAATGTGGCTGGAGCCTTAGCCTCGTCCTCAGACACTGATGGGCTTACAGAAACATCAACCACATCCCCTACAGGAGCAGCAGACTCAGGCGGCGGTAACTCAAGCACTCGCTTGTTTAACAATATCGCTAGCACTACTTCCCTAACTTCTGCTTTCACTATACCCCTCGGTATGGGTACAGAAAAGTGGTCAGCCAAAACCTGTAGATCCACTCTACGGCAATTCTCAAAAACCCCCCACGTAGGGTTTTCCAAAAATGCTTCCAAATCAAAAGTAGCCATCCTACTAACTACACGAGCCGTCGACTACTGAACACACACAAAAAAAAACAGGTAGTTACAGCTGCTAAGCTCAACACTGAACCAGACACTTACTAATTTGCACGAGTAGCATGGGATAGATCCCAGACGAGCCCCCACTTTATGTTACGAACCCCGTGGCTCTAAACATCTAGGGTGGATGGACATGAGACCCGTAACATAAATTCATGTAAATTATAAGTGTGGCAGGGAACAGTGAGAACCAAAAATGACACAACAACCATGAACTACCGTCAAACACAAAGTGTTTATTGCTGAACACACGGTAAGGGTTTGGGAAAAAGGGCTGAGCAGGACCCAAGAAATGAAACAATAGTGTAAAACCCCTAAACTGATCTTGCCTGCCTCAAGAACCGCTAGGCTACTGCTACCATACAAAAATACAGTGGGTGGTCCGCTCAGGTCTCACTAGTGTTTATAGACAGAGTTCTTCCCTCTACGGGTAATGTACGCCCAAGGGCAACTAGCTTAAACTCCCCTTTTTCCCAGAAACACACAAAGCTACCAAACAGGGTAATCAGCAATTATATACGTACACACCACACAGGATACAACAGTATCCACACTCAGGTAAAGAAATATATTCTAATAAAGTTACCAATAGGGTAACCAACAACTTAGTGAGTACACAATTCACACAGGACACCACCGTGTCCATACTCACATATGGCAAAAAGTCTCTCTCTTTCTCAACAAACACAAGACTGGTTTTTATACAATGGGCTGTGTGATTCAACAAACGAGTAACAGGTGGTGCTATTCACAGGAATGTTCACTGATTGGTCCAATCAGCAGACACCTCAACGACCACCAATCAGGAACATACAGGACACCTGTGATTAGGGCAGAAGGAGAGAAACACACAAAAACACAGGATACCTGTATCCGTAACAGAAGCGATGCAGCGTTGAGTTCCTCAGGAGGGTCTAAACCTTTCAGACTATTAAAAATGCTCAGTAGCCTTCATATTTCCCTTCTAGTCGTTTAGCTGAGACCAGTCTTCTGCAGCAGTTTACAATAAACACATTGAAGTACATGGAACAACCACCACGTGACTCAAGCACAGTAAGTAAACGCTTCTTCAATGCAATGTTTTGGTGTCTGCCCTGGCACTACACAGCTGATTTAAATAATCAACTGATCATCAAGCTTTGATCATTTGAATCAGCTGTGTAGTGTTAGGGCAAAAACCAAAACGTGCACGCCTTGGCATCCCGAGGACCGAGTTTGGGAAACGCTGCATTAAACCTAGTCCTGGCCTAAAAAGCATGTTCAATGGAGAATCTCCATTGGAGGTGTTTTTTAGGCTTAATCTGTGTCCGGGAAGCCATTCATAAGTGTTAGTTAGTTACAGTCACTATGTTGGAATAGAATGGTCAATGGAACTCAGAGTTCAATGACGCAATGGCTTTAAAAGAAGGCCTCATTCCGGTCCAGAAATCAACATAGGTTTTTGCTCTACATGTGCAGTAGCTGTAACTAATCCTGTGTATCCTCCATCCCCCCTGTGTTGTGATATTATAGAGGATTACCCAGGCCAGGGAGCGTGCAGCACACAGCATGGGTCACAGGGATTATAATCCCGTTTTTTTCCAGATTATTATGGTTGGCCTACCCACAGTACTTTGTGCTGGGTTTTGATGCGTGTGTATGTGTCTCTGTATGAGTGTGAGTGTGTGCACGTGTGTATGTGTCTCCGTATGAGTGTGTGTGTGATGGTGCCCCTGTCCTAGCTGCGGTGCTAGCCCCAGCAGGTCTCTGTTGTCAAGGAGACCGTGGAGCATAGTGTGAAAGAGAGTGTTGCTAGTCTAGTAGGGCTGAATATAGAGGGAGACAAAATGCTGCAGAGAGAGTGTAAAGTGAAAATGCTAATCGGATCACTTAGGCTTTACCATGACATGTATATTGGAGATGCTGTCAAATGATATCGAATGCCTGTCCACTTTCTAATGCAATCAATCATGTTTACATGATCCTTACAGATAATCTGACATTAGCCTATATGATATTATCTGGCTTAGATGCTTCTTTATGAGACGGTTTATGATTATGAAGGATCTTTGTCTTTGTTGAATTAAGTTGTTCAAAATGCTGTCCAAATCCTTTAAGAATGTGTAGCATTCAATATGAATCCTCAATATGTCATGTTGTTGCTGAAGCTCACTTCATTTCAAACACCACAGACCTAATAATCAACCCCACTAGAACAGTGTTGTATCATACTACTTAGCTAGCTAGTCCTCCTAGTCTCTTTGTTTTGACAGTATATTGTGCAGTGTCTGAGGGTTGACTTCCCCATAGAGCCGGGCAGGCTCCCCATGGGGTCTCTATTCTCAGTGGGGAGGAGGAGGACAGAGGAGAATAGACTGACTGTGTCTGCCTACTGCAGTCTGGAGCCTGGAGAGTAGGAGAGAGGATGATTGTCTGTGTCTGCCTACTGTAGTCTGGAGCCTGGAGAGTAGGAGAGAGGATGATTGACTGTGTCTGCCTACTGTAGTCTGGAGCCTGGAGAGGGGAGAGGGACTCCCTGCTGCAGCTTGGAGACAGCAGACCATGATCAGTCACGCTGTTTACACACAGACAGTAGAGCCACTGAGACTGGGACTGGGACTAACGCTTCTGATTGAACAAATGTCTCCAACCATGTTGTGAAGTGTGTGTGTGTGTGTGTGTGTGTGTGTGTGTGTGTGTGTGTGAAATTAAGCAGCCTTACCAATATTTCAGTGCAATATTGGTTAGACTGCTGAATTTAATCAGAACACAATTAAAAACTGACACTAAAGACACAGGGAGTTGTAGTTTCCAACAGGCCAATATTCTACATAGTTTAGTGCATAAAACATGGTAATTAACTACAATGACCGTAATCCATTGCGCATCTACTTGTCCAGTCTGTGTTTCTTTTACGCCTGCTATGGAAGAGACAGAATAATGCACGGTCATGAGGTGATATAGAGAGCAGCTGTTGCTTCGCGAGGTATCTCTACCTGAAAATACATGATCTAAGCGATTGATAGTTGGTATTCAGCAGTCATAAAAGCATGCCTTATTTACTTTGAAGAACTACAAAATAGTGATTTTGTCAGACAGCATAGGCAGCAGCTCTATGGAGATGAGATGATGACTTGGAATGAAATAATAAAGTCATCAAATAAAACAAATGTAATATACACAACAACTGAAATATTTTATTAAAGTCAAGTAATGTGAATAACTGATGGTTTCTAAGTGATAAGCAGAAATAAGCAGTCACTACCATCATGGGACTTAATTGTTTAATTCTGTGTTGTTACAGCATTCAACCCAACTAATCGAAATCGAAATAGAAAACCGTGATTATTTTGTAATAATCAAACCGAAACCGAACCGACCTCAAAAAGCACTAATCTCTCAGAACTATGTGATTCCCTTCTCTCTCACTCTCGCTCTCTCTCACACTCTCTTTCTCTCAAACACACACACAGACACTCAGTCCCTCATTCAGTTACTCACTCTCTCTCCGCGTTTGGGAGAGAATGTTATGTGCCCTACAGAGGAGCTGTTGACAGATGATCTAGGGAGTGGGTTGAAAATAGGCTTTTAAATCATTTTCATCACCATCCGTCTCTCTCTCTCTCTCCTCTCTCTCTCCTCTCTCTCTCTCTCTCCTCTCTCTCTCCTCTCTCTCCTCTCTCTCTCCTCTCTCTCTCTCTCTCTCTCGTTTTCTCTTCTCTTTCTTCTCCCTCTCTCTCTCTCTTTCTCTCAATCCATTCTCTCTCTCTCTTCTCTCTTCTCTTTCCTCTCTCTCCTCTCTCTTTTCTCTTTCCTCTTTCTCTTCTCTCTCTCTCTCACTTCTCTTCTATTTATCTCTATCTCCTGCCTCTTTTTCTCGCTTTGTCAGGCTCTCCTTCATCAGTAGTTGATGCCGTGGGTTCTGTTCTATTCTGTACGGGTGTTATTCAACTTTCTCCCCTGTCACCCATCTGAGGGTGGTAACCTAGGCAACCAGAGAACAGATAGCCTCCAGCTCTGTATTTAATAGAAGAGCCTTTCTTCTAAACTTTTCTCCCCTTATGCACTTCTGACCCAAATAGATACTTTTCCTTTAAGTATTCTCCCTCTGCCCACAGACTCTAAAGCTAGTCCCAAATGGCACCCTATTCCCTATATGGGCCCTGGTCAAAAGTAGTGCACTAAATAGGTATAGGCTGCCTAACCTTTCAAATATACCTTGGGATAATTTCATGCATGATTCATCCCTCATACAGTATCTTTCACACCTCTCTCGCGAGACACACACCCCACACTCCTAGGGGGACTCATCAGATCTGTGTGACTTTTTAACACTGTTTTTCAGGCTAATGCAGCGTTTCCCAAACTAAAGGTCGCGACCCCATGTGGTGTCTCCTGATTTGACCTCCGTCAGTAACCTCCGCTAGATGTGGTTGTAATAAACAGAGAGGTTTTCCTACAAATGTAGCTCTATCTTTTGAACGGTTTAAGCTACAAAATATGATGACCCCATCACTGAAGACTCTCAGGAACAAGTACAGCGCCTTCAGAAAGTTTTCACCCCCCTTGACTTTTTCCACATTGTGTTGTGTTACAAAGTGGGATTAAAATGGATGTAAGTGTCATTTTTTTTGTCAACGTTCTACACAAAATACTCTGTAATGTCAAAGTGAAAAGAAAAGAAGGAAAATAAAACACTAATAGATCTTGATTAGATAAGTATTCAACCCCATGTTAGAATCGCCTTGGCAGGGATTACAGCTGTGTGTCTTTCTGGGTAAGTCTCTAAAAGCTATGCACACCTGGATTGTACAATATTTGCCCATTATTCTTTCAAAAAAATCTTCAAGCATTGATAAACAGCCATTTTCAACTCATGCCATAGATGTTCATGCCGATTTAAGTCAAAACTGTAACTAGGCCACTCAGAAACATTCAATGTCATCTTGGTAAGCAACTCCAGTGTATATTTGGCCTTGTGTTTTAGGTAATTGTCCTGCTGAAAGGTCAATTTGTCTTCCAATGTCTGTTGGAAAGCAGATAGAACCAAGTTTTCCTCTAGGATTTTGCCTGTGCTTAGCTCTATTCCATTTATTGTTACACCAAAAAACTCCCTAGTCCTTGCTGATGACAAGCATACCCATAACATGATGAAGCACCACCATGCTTGAAAATATGAAGAGTGGTACTCAGTGATGTGTTGTGTTGGATTTTTCCCCAAACATAACACTTTGTATTCAGGACAAAAAGTTTATTTCAAACAGGATGCATGTTTTGGAATATTTTTTATTTTGTACAGGCTTTCTTCTTTTCACTCTGTCATTTATGTTAGTATTGTGGAGTAATTACATTGTTGTTGATTCAGCCTCCGTTTTCTCCTATCACAGCCATTCAACTCTGTAACTGTTTTAAAATCACCATTGGCCTCATGGTGAAATCCCTGAGCGTTTTTTTTCCTTTCCGGCAACTAAGTTAGGAAGGGCACCTGTACAGTGAGGGAAAAAAGTATTTGATCCCCTGCTGATTTTGTACGTTTGCCCACTGACAAAGAAATGATCAGTCTATAATTTTAATGGTAGGTTTTTTTTAACAGTGAGAGACAGAATAACAACAAAAATTCCAGAAAAACGCATGTCAAAAATGTTATAAATTGATTTGCATTTTAATGAGGGAATTAAGTATTTGACCTCTCTGCAAAACATGACTTAGTACTTGGTGGCAAAACCCTTGTTGGTAATCACAGAGGTCAGACATTTCTTGTAGTTGGCCACCAGGTTTGCACACATCTCAGGAGGGATTTTGTCCCACTCCTCTTTGCAGATCTTCTCCAAGTCATTAAGGTTTCGAGGCTGACGTTTGGCAACTCAAACCTTCAGCTCCCTCCACAGATTTTCTATGGGATTAAGGTCTGGAGACTGGCTAGGCCACTCCAGGACCTTAATGTGCTTCTTCTTGAGCCACTCCTTTGTTGCCTTGGCCGTGTGTTTTGGGTCATTGTCATGCTGGAATACCCATCCACGACCATTTTCAATGCCCTGGCTGAGGGAAGGAGGTTCTCACCCAAGATTTGACGGTACATGGCCCCGTCCATCGTCCCTTTGATGCGATGAAGTTGTCCTGTTCCCTTAGCATAAAAATACCCCCAAAGCATAATGTTTCCACCTCCATGTTTGATGGTGGGGATGGTGTTCTTGGGGTTATAGGCAGCATTCCTCCTCCTCCAAACACGGCGAGTTGAGTTGATGCCAAAGAGCTCCATTTTGGTCTCATCTGACCACAACACTTTCACCCAGTTCTCCTCTGAATCATTCAGATGTTCATAGGCAAACTTCAGACGGGCATGTATATGTGCTTTCTTGAGCAGGGGGACCTTGCGGGCGCTGCAGGATTTCAGTCCTTCACGACGTAGTGTGTTACCAATTGTTTTCTTGGTGACTATGGTCCCAGCTGCCTTGAGATCATTGACAAGATCCTCTCGTGTAGTTCTGGGCTGATTCCTAACCGTTCTCATGATCATTGCAACTCCACGAGGTGAGAACTTGCATGGAGCCCCAGGCCGAGGGAGATTGACAGTTATTTTGTGTTTCTTCCATTTGCAAATAATCGCACCAACTGTTGTCACCTTCTCACCAAGCTGCTTGGCGATGGTATTGTAGCCCATTCCAGCCTTGTGTAGGTCTACAATCTTGTCCCTGACATCCTTGGAGAGCTCTCTGGTCTTGGCCATGGTGGAGAGTTTGGAATCTGATTGATTGCTTCTGTGGACAGGTGTCTTTTATACAGGTAACAAACTGAGATTAGGAGCACTCCCTTTAAGAGTGTGCTCCTAATCTCAGCTCGTTACCTGTATAAAAGACACCTGGGAGCTAGAAATCTTTCTGATTGAGAGGGGGTAAAATACTTATTTCCCTCATTAAAATGCAAATCAATTTATAACATTTTTGACATGCGTTTTTCTGGATTTTTTGGTTGTTATTCTGTCTCTCACTGTTCAAATAAACCTACCATTAAAATTATAGACTGATCATTTCTTTGTCAGTGGGCAAACGTACAAAGTCAGCAGGGGATCAAATACTTTTTTCCCTCACTGTATGTGAGTGTATTGATACACCATCCAAAGTGTAATTAATAACTCCATCATGCTCAAAGGGATATTCAATAGGCATGGGAAAACCTTCTTTGCTAGGCATTGGAAAACCTCCCTTGTTTTTGTGGTTGAATCTGTGTTTGAAATTCACTGTTCGACTGAGGGACCTTACAGATAATTGTATGTGTGGGGTACAGAGATGAGGTAGTCATTTAAAAATAATCTTAAACACTATTACATTATTACTAGTTAGTCCATGCAACTTATTATGCGACTTGTTAAGCACATTTTTACTCCTGAACTTATTGAGGCTTGCCATAACAAAAGGATTGAATACGTATTGACTCAAGACATTTCAGCTTTTTAATTTTTTCTTAATTTGTAAACATTTCTATAAACATAATTCCACTTTGACATTATGGGTTATTGTGTGTAGATCAGTGACACACAATCTAAATGTCATCCATTTTAAATTCAGGCTGTAACAGAACAACATGTGGAAAAGGTCAAGGGGTGTGAATTTTCACTGTATACAGTGGGGAGAACAAGTATTTGATACACTGCCGATTTTTCAGGTTTTCCTACTTACAAAGCATGTAGAGGTCTGTAATTTTTATCATAGGTACACTTCAACTGTGAGAGACGGAATCTAAAACAAAAATCCAGAAAATCACATTGTATGATTTTTAAGTAATTAATTTGCATTTTATTGCATGACATAAGTATTTGATCACCTACCAACCAGTAAGAATTCCGGGTCTCACAGACCTGTTAGTTTTTCTTTAAGAAGCCCTCCTGTTCTCCACTCATTACCTGTATTAACTGCACCTGTTTGAACTCGTTACCTGTATAAAAGACACCTGTCCACACACTCAATCAAACAGACTCCAACCTCTCCACAATGGCCAAGACCAGAGAGCTGTGTAAGGACATCAGGGATAAAATTGTAGACCTGCACAAGGCTGGGATGGGCTACAGGACAATAGGCAAGCAGCTTGGTGAGAAGGCAACAACTGTTGGCGCAATTATTAGAAAATGGAAGAAGTTCAAGATGACGGTCAATCACCCTCGGTCTGGGGCTCCATGCAAGATCTCACCTCGTGGGGCATCAATGATCATGAGGAAGGTGAGGGATCAGCCCAGAACTACACGACAGGACCTGGTCAATGACCTGAAGAGAGCTGGGACCACAGTCTCAAAGAAAACCATTAGTAACACACTACGTCGTCATGGATTAAAATCCTGCAGCGCACGCAAGGTCCCCCTGCTCAAGCCAGCGCATGTCCAGGCCCGTCTGAAGTTTGCCAATGACCATCTGGATGATCCAGAGGAGGAATGGGAGAAGGTCATGTGGTCTGATGAGACAAAAATAGAGCTTTTTGGTCTAAACTCCACTCGCCTTGTTTGGAGGAAGAAGAAGGATGAGTACAACCCCAAGAACACCATCCCAACCGTGAAGCATGGAGGTGGAAACATCATTGTTTGGGGATGCTTTTCTGCAAAGGGGACAGGACGACTGCACCGTATTGAGGGGAGGATGGATGGGGCCATGTATCGCGAGATCTTGGCCAACAACCTCCTTCCCTCTGTAAGAGCATTGAAGATGGGTCGTGGCTGGGTCTTCCAGCATGACAACGACCCAAACCACACAGCCAGGGCAACTAAGGAGTGGCTCCGTAAGAAGCATCTCAAGGTCCTGGAGTGGCCTAGCCAGTCTCCAGACCTGAACCCAATAGAAAATCTTTGGAGGGAGCTGAACGGCTGTATTGCCCAGCGACAGCCCCAAAACCTGAAGGATCTGGAGAAGGTCTGTATGGAGGAGTGGGCTAAAATCCCTGCTGCAGTGTGTGCAAACCTGGTCAAGACCTACAGGAAACGTATGATCTCTGTAATTGCAAACAAAGGTTTCTGTACCAAATATTAAGTTCTGCTTTTCTGATGTATCAAATACTTATGTCATGCAATAAAATGCAAATTAATTACTTAAAAATCATACAATGTGATTTTCTGGATTTTTGTTTTAGATTCTGTCTCTCACAGTTGAAGTGTACCTATGATAAAAATGACAGACCTCTACATGCTTTGTAAGTAGGAAAACCTGCAAAATCGGCAGTGTATCAAATACTTGTTCTCCCCACTGTATGTCCTCTGTTTCCCTCTACAATGCCCACAAGCCACACAGGACTCATTATGACAGAGTGGACAAGACCAGGCACTAAATCAGACTGGGGGGAAAAGACCATCATCAATGATGATGTTCTTTTCTACAAAGAATATACTAAATGATTGGCTGATGATCTTCGGAACTTCCCAATACCTTGCTGATGCATTTCAGTCACTTCAAACCATCCTTCTTTCAGATTGAAATACTGTCAATAGTACTGCCAGACTGTCATAGCTCCAATTAAAAAAGTTAACATCGGCCGTTGATTACATATGGATATCAAAATGCTGTCGCGGACCATAAATGTTTGGGAACCCCTGGGCTAATGTGATGTCTGTGTGTCTGTAGGAGGGCTTTGTGTAAAATAACAGTTTAGGGCCATTCATTCCCTTTCATCCATTCATGCTTTTTAATGATGTTCTTTGATGGTCTGTGCAGCAGCCCCAGTTCCAGCTCCAGCCCTAGCCCTAGCCAAGAAGCATCCCCAATATTATTAATGACCCATGTGTAGGGCCAGGACTGCGTCCCAAATGGCACACTATTCCCTATATAGTGCACAAATTTGGACTACTTTTGAATATGGGAGACACATACGAAGGTACAGACACATGCATACGCACACAAGCGCTAGCACACGCACTCTACACACACGTACATTGTAATATTGTTGTATGGTGGTGTTATACATTTTGTATTGTAGATATGTAGTGGTGTAATAATGTTATATGATGTACTGTTTTATCTTTTGTTTTATATGTAATGTAAGTGCCTTAATGTGTTTGGACCCCAGGAAGAGTAGCTGCTGCCTTGGCAGGAACTAATGGGGATCCCTAATAAATACAAATACAAATACAAAAGCAATGAACTATATGGTGAATAGGCTGCCATTTGAGATGCTGACCATTTAATGCCTATAACTAGGAAAAACACAGTTTTTAACAGTCTTGTTTTTACAGAGAGAGAGCGAAGGCTATGGATATAGATAACTAAGCTATAGATAACTCCATTGAGAGGAAGTCAAGGAGCCCGTCCCAAATGGCATCCTATTCCCTATATAGTGCATTACTCTTGACCAGAGCCCTATGCACTGAGGGTGTGGCTCTGACCGTCTAGGTTTGGCTGGATGTCACCCAGCAAACATTTTCATATTGGCCCAATGCGGGCTAAAGTATTTGCCTCACGTAGGCTTCCCACAGTGGGCCGATGCACGGTTGCTCATCGGCCCCACATTGGCCCCCAAGGCATTGGTCCAGTGTGGCAAAGTGTAGGCAGCCCATATCTGGTGAGGGCAGCCCTCACTTTGCTTAAAATAAGCCCATCTTTTCCCAGCAAACATATCCACATTGGCATGATGTCGGCCCAATGCGGGTTAAAACATTGGACCCATGTATTCTGCCCACATTGGGCCGTTGCACATTTGCTCATCGGCTCCACATTGGCCCCAAGGGCAGCCCTCACTTCACCTGAAATAAGCCCACCCTTTTGGATCAGCTGCCCGTTACATTGTATCAGAAAGACAATAACGTTACTACTATCATATCATTGGCAGTGTACAATATACATTTTCTGTTGAGTTCACAGTACACAACAATTAAATTGGAATGACGCTCTCAGTAACGGTTTCACAATGAATTCAGAGCTATAAGGTTCTATCTGAGAAAAAAAAGATGATTCCAAGATAATTGGCTTTACATTTCTGAACCCTCATTGGTTTTAATGTTGTCAGTTATTTTTATCTTGTATTCTTTTTAACTTAACAACATGAATTGGGGTATTTTCAAACCACGCCTGCAAATATTCTAATGAGACCTGCCTCTACATTATGATGTCGCTGGGCTTGGTGTAGGCTAGCCTGTGTTGGGCTGGTGTGGGCTTGGTTTGAGCTAGTGCATGCGTGTGTGTGTGTGTGTGTGTGTGTGTGTGTGTGTGTGTGTGTGTGTGTGTGTGTGCGTGCGTGCGTGCTTTCCTGCACGTGTATGTTTCCCTCCCTGCCTGTTTGTGTAATGTCAATCAATTCCCCTGTATCTGCGTGTGGCACCTCTCAGGCTCTCTATGGCTCCATCTCCTCTGCTCTCCTCTGAGTGAGTGGAGTGTTGTCTTGTAGCGGCAGGCCCAGAGACAGTTCTGGTTCAGTGGCAGCTAACAGCGGGTCAGCCATTTTGGAACACTCCAGTCAAATAGAGTGGAGGCTGATCCATTGATTGTAGAGTAGAGGCTGATCCATTGATTGCAGTGTGGAGGCTGATCCATTGATTGTAGAGTGGAGGCTGATCCATTGATTGTAGAGTGGAGGCTGATCCATTGATTGTAGAGTGGAGGCTGATCCATTGATTGTAGAGTGGAGGCTGATCCATTGATTGTAGAGTGGAGGCTGATCCATTGATTGTAGAGTGGAGGCTGATCCATTGATTGTAGAGTGGAGGCTGATCCATTGATTGTAGAGTGGAGGCTGATCCATTGATTGTAGAGTGGAGGCTGATCCATTGATTGTAGAGTGGAGGCTGATCCATTGATTGTAGAGTGGAGGCTGATCCATTGATTGTAGAGTGGATAAGGTTGAGGCCTTTACCCTCTCTGTGTTTGCTCAGAACACCATGCAGGGAATGCTGCTGCAGACCTCTGAGGGTGCCGTGTGTATCTGCTGAAACATCTAACCACACACACACATCAGGCCTGCCTTCCGGCCTCAGGTCCCTGATGTGCGTCAGAGAGTGTGAGCCTCCTTGAGAGCAGCTGCTCTCTCTTGCTCTCTCTCTCTCTCTCTCGCTCGCGCGCGCGCTCTCTCTGTTTCTCTCTCTCTCTGTTTCTCTCTCTGTTTCTCTCTCGACTCTCTCTTTCTCGACTCTCTCTCTATCTCTCCCCTTGTCCCTCCTTATGTTCTGGAGAGACCCAGTGATTGGGTCAGGCTGGCCCTGCAGGGGAGAATCAGATGATCACCTGGCCCATCATGAGTCCTGGAGCACGTTGTTCACATCAACAGTACAGGGCTAATAGCTCTGTGAACCTCTGGCATACTATTCTAACATAAAGGCAGTAAGGAAGGGACATTGTAGCAGTCGTAAGGGCAATGAAGCACCAGGAGGATCAGAGGCAAGCAGGTAAAGGTGGGTGATTATATTAACAATGTGGTACTGGGTCGTACCACGAAATGAGTCCCTTTTGGGTAGTGTAACTAGGTAAAAAAAACACATTTGATTTCACCTAATTTTAATATTCTGTCATAAAGAGCACATGTTCAACTTAATAAAAAACATGTTTCCCGTCTCAAGAGGTTAAATAAAAACTTGACTATAGTGAGTGCCTATTAAGTGCCAAATAATGTAACGGGGTTGACCGTAACAGGGTTGACCGTAACAGGGTTGACCGTAACAGGCTTGAACGAACGTAACAGGGTTGACGATTTCTTAAATCTGCCGTAAATCCCCTTATGACGGGGGGAATGGAAGTGTGTTGTGTGCAACAGTGAGGAGCAATTGAATGCAACATTTAAAAAAATTGTTTGAACATTTCTAGCCTGTGTATCTATCAGTAACAGGATTGACGTTTTATGCACGACCTGCTCAGTTTTCCACCAGAAAATGGCCGAAAAGAGTAGAAGCAGCTCACTTGGTTTTACACTTTGATTTGACTATTAGATGTTCAATGTTTCTTTAGATTTTTTGTTTTTTAAGGAATAGTTTCATCAACAGTAAAATGAGAGTTCTTCAGAAAATCTTCAGAAATGACTAGGGCTTTACAATGATGGTGAAAAAGTGAGTTAAAATCTTCCAAGAAGTCACGGAAGGTGCACAGAGGGACATGTCAAAATGCTGAATTTTGGCACTTTAGAGTGAGTTATTGAATTGTCCATGTGGTCTATATTAAAGGGCACTTAATTTAATATAACAGGCTTTTCAAATTCAATATTGGTGCAGAATTTCTACTTAAAATATCAAAGGGATGCAAAAGGGACTCATTTCGTGGAACGACCCCACTACTCTTCCATTCACCACCTCCGCCTCCACTGTGTGTATGAGTTGTTGGGTTAAATCAACCTTGGGAAGAGCAGTAGGAGAGGAGAGGAATTGGAGGACAGTCAGTCAGTGGTTCTGTCCCTTGTGATAAGAGGCTGTGGGCTGGTATTTCGAAATACTGATAGTATGATTTTCAATGCTGTAAAAAACTAAACAAAAAACGAACCCTAACACACACAAACACATACTCATTCTGGCACACACACACGCATACACACACACGCACACACACACACACACACATGCGAGACACACACAGGCAGTGCACACCCACTCATTATGGAGATTTTAGGCAGCCAATAAGAGATTGATTTGTGAAGTGTTCACTGGGTTCTATGTGCTGTTGTCATGAGTCCTGGTCTCATGCTCTCCTCCTGCCTGGTCACAACCACCTGCAGCCTTCACTGGGATAATGTCTCCTAATGCACTTATCACCTCACTTCCCTCTCTCTCTCTCTCTCTCTCTCTCTCTCTCTCTCTCTCTCTCTCTCTCTCTCTCTCTCTCTCTCTCTCTCTCTCTCTCTCTCTCTCTCTCTCTCTCTCTCTCTCTCTCTCTCTCTCTCACGCTCCCTCTCTCTTCCTCCCTCCTTCTCTCCATTACCTCCCTCCATCTCTTTCTCTCTCCTTCCTCTTATCCATCCTTCCCTCCCTCTCTTTCTCCATGCATTCATCCCTCCACCATTCCTTCCTTAGATGGTGTGATGGTTTCTTCTGCCCTCTTTTATTTTCCATCTTTTCACTCAAACCTATTTTCTCTCTCCTCTCTCCCTCTCTCTCTCTCTCTCTCTCTCTCTCTCTCTCTCTCTCTCTCTCTCTCTCTCTCTCTCTCTCTCTCTCTCTCTCTCTCTCTCTCTCTCTCTCTCTCTCTCTCTCTCTCTCTCTCTCTCTCTCTCTCTCTCTCTCTCTCTCTCTCTCTCTCTCTCTCTCTCTCTCTCTCACACATACCATTTCTGCCAGACTTCCCATTCCTCTGTTTAAATGTTTGAAGCTGTACTAGACACAGTCACAGTCTAAGTCTTTCTCTGCCCACAAGAAT
The DNA here is from genome assembly GCF_020615455.1 of Coregonus clupeaformis. Lineage (NCBI taxonomy): Eukaryota > Metazoa > Chordata > Actinopteri > Salmoniformes > Salmonidae > Coregonus > Coregonus clupeaformis. The sequence goes on along the minus strand of NW_025533748.1, from coordinate 122,509 downwards.
TCCTGGTGGCTTTCTGATTTCTACCCAGAGAGATGAAACAGGCTGAGGCTGCTGGGCCAGCCTGCTGGCCTTTAAAGCAGCTGCATATGGGTTCCCTCTGGGGCTGGTGGGGCAGTTGTTGTTGACTCTCGGTAATTAGTAGTTAGGAAGGAGGGCGGACGGTCTGTGTGTGTTCGACTTTTGTGGAGGTCCCAGGCTCTGTGCGGTGGGAGCGGGAGGGATAAAGAGAGCAAGAGAACTGTATTCCAATAGGTGGCATCATCCTCAACGGGTCACAAGAGACAACGAGGGAGGCCATACTGTCTCTATTAGCTGTGCCTGGGCTTTGAGTGGACGAAGGGAAAGTTCAGATGGAGATATTGAAGCCTATGGCTCTGTTCCAATGACTGCATTTCTAATCAGTGAATATTTCGAGGAAGGAGGATGGATGCGCTTTTAAATAATTCACCCAGGGCCTGTGTGGTTTATGTAGGGGTATGATTGTGTGAGTCATCAATTCTGTCCTAAACATCACTCCCCCTTTGAACTCCTAAAATCACTCCCATCAGACTGCAATATCTTAGCATTCCTCCGTCTCTCTCTCACTCCTCTGAAATATTAGACTCTTTTCACTGTTCTGAAGCTGTCTCTCTTCACTAACTCTTATCATAACAACATCACAAGGCAGGGAGGTGGAGGGCCTTCAAACACTCTGGATTGACAGTTTGTCAGTTGGGTCTCTGGTAAAGCGGACCAGTCCATTGAGAGGGTTTAGAGGGGAATGTGCCATAAAACAGGATTACCCTCTCGACCCGAAAAAGGCTTCTAGTAATTTCCACTTTTAAAATGTCATACTTGATTTACCCAAACGAAAAATGTATCAATCCCTAAAAAAATGACCTTTAATTATAATCCACATAATAATTCACATTTCCTGTTGCTGCAGGATATTTTTTCTGCTCTAGCAAACTGGCTCAAATTAAGATCCTACATCTGTATAGTATTTGCAGCAGACACACACACACTTCAGGCATATGTCTGGGAGAGGAGAGTGAGGGAACAATCCTTGTGATGTGTCATGGTCATTGTCTTACCTGATCGCCATGACCATCCTTTTTAGAGGGTAGGGGACAGGCCGGGACAGCCCTTTATAGGGTAGGGGTCAGGTGGGGACAGCCCTTTATAGGGTAGGGGTCAGGTGGGGACAGCCCTTTATAGGGTAGGGGTCAGGTGGGGACAGCCCTTTATAGGGTAGGGGTCAGGTGGGGACAGCCCTTTATAGGGTAGGGGGTCAGGTGGGGACAGCCCTTTATAGGGTAGGGGTCAGGTGGGGACAGCCCTTTAGAGGGTAGGGGTCAGGTGGGGACAGTCCTTTAGAGGGTAGTGGTCAGGTGGGGACAGTCCTTTAGAGGGTAGGGGTCAGGTGGGGACAGTCCTTTAGAGGGTAGGGGTCAGGCGGGGACAGCCCTTTAGAGGGTAGGGGTCAGGTGAGGACAGCCCTTTAGAGGGTAGGGGTCAGGTGGGGACAGTCCTTTAGAGGGTAGGGGTCAGGTGGGGACAGTCCTTTAGAGGGTAGGGGTCAGGCGGGGACAGCCCTTTAGAGGGTAGGGGTCAGGCGGGGACAGCCCTTGTAGTCCCTCCAGGAAAGCCCTCGCCCCCCGGCCTCACCCCCCTCTGACAGGAGAGAGAGAGCGAACCCCCCTGGTTCCCCCTGGCTGTCTGTCACCATAGTGGTTCCTCTTTGTCTACTCTCATTTCTCTCTCCTTTATCCCCTCATGTCCTGTCCTGGGCTGGACTGGGCTGGACTGGGCTGCCCCACAGCTTTAAACAACAGCTATAGAAGTGTGTTTTGCGCGGTTAGCATGCTAGCTCTCTGTGGGTGCTCTGTTAGCATGCTAGCTCTCTGTGGTGCTCTGTTAGCATGCCTGCTCTCTGTGGGTTCTCTGTAAGCATTCTAGCTCTCTGTGGGTGCTCTTTAAGCATGCTAGCTCTCTGTGGGTGCTCTGTAAGCATGCTAGCTCTCTGTGGGTGCTCTTTAAGCATGCTAGCTCTCTGTGGGTGCTCTGTTAGCATGCTAGCTCTCTGTGGGTGCTCTGTTAGCATGCTAGCTCTCTGTGGGTGCTCTGTTAGCATGCTAGCTCTCTGTGGGTGCTCTGTTAGCATGCTAGCTCTCTGTGGGTGCTCTTTAAGCATGCTGGCTCTCTGTGGCTGGTGTGACAGCTATTGTGTTATCTGTCTCTCTCTCATCGACCAACGGCATAGCCACATTGGCTAAGTATGATTTACTGCACTTGTTTGCTTTACAGAGAAGCAAACAGGTGTGTGTGTGTGTGTGTGTGTGTGTGTGTGTGTGTGTGTGTGTGTGTGTGTGTGTGCGTGTGCGTGTGAGTGACTTGGGCAAGTGCTAACACCAAAACTCTCAGTCCCTGAAATCAGCAATCATGTTGTGCCTGTGTGTGTGTCTCCCATCTCATGCTAAGGAAAGGGAGTGGCAAGGTCAGGGATGAGGAGAGGTGTGTGTGTAAATGCCAGTGCATGCGTGCGCCCTCCCTAGCGTGTGTGATTCTGTGTTTCAGGGTGTGGCTGCAGTTGAGCACCTACTCTTTGAACATCACCCCAATGACAGGTCCTATCAACACCCACACCCCTCGCCAACCCTAACACACTCCCCAGCCCCCCACATCAGAGCCCACTGGACAGGCAGTTACCAGACAGACACTAACACAACACACTGCTAGCTGACAATAGGCGTCCATTGTGGCTCTCTAATGGTGTGTAATAGTTACCAGACACAACACAGTGCTAGCTGACACTAGGTGTCCATTGTGGCTCTGTAAGTGTGTTTAATAGTTACCAGACACAACACAGTGTTAGCTGACACTAGGCGTCCATTGTGGCTCTGTAATGGTGTGTAAGTGATGAGCAGAGTTGAGCCGGCTGTCTCTTGGTTGGGCCATGCATCGCTGGCTGTGTTTAGGGCCAAAGACTGCTTTGGTTCCCTCACACGCTTTTAGGGCTGGACGTCACGGCATGGCAGTCTGTAATGGTGTATAATAGTTAGCAGACACAATACAGTACTAGCTGACCCTAGGAATCCATTGTGGCTCTGTAAGTGTGTTTAATAGTTACCAGACACAACACTGTGCTAGCTGACACTAGGCGTCCATTGTGGCTCTGTAATGGCATGGCAGTCTATTTTACAATGTTACAAAGCAGGGTGAAAAGCTGAACATGTAAAAGCTATTGTAGACCATACAAAGTATTATGTCTTATTGGCTTGCCTTGAGGGTTTTAGTGAACAATCGCGCAATGTTTGTTTTGCTCTGTTGGTATGTTTTGAAGTGAACAGGTAGGCCCGCTTATTGGTTGGATGGTTTCCAAAGTGAGAAGCTAATTGGACAGACAAATCTGACAAAAACATGACATCAGTCCATGGGGTTTTCTCGTTTGGGTGAAAGTATGTCTTCCGTCCACTGTCTCCGTCCTCTCTCCTCCGTGACCCGGAAACTGATATGTGGTCAATTCGTTAGTAGGCTAACGGAGGAGTGTCCTCCACTCCTCGATAGCCTCCTTTTGGCGAGGAAGCACAAGTGTATCTTACCTGAGTCTTTTGCAGAGAAGAGTTTTGATATCTGCCACACCCCCTTTGAGTCAGCTGATGTATTGTTGGAAGAGAAAACCTTGGCACGTTTAAAAACAATATGCTACTTATCGTTTTGTCTATAAAATGTATTGTACAACTAACTTCATGTTTTGAGCACTTTACACAGGGTCCACCCCTGTAAACGTAATTTGCCTAATGATGCGCAAGTTGAGAAGGACTGTCTCATTTCAAGCAAGCGCATTTCCATTTCCATGTTCACTCTCCTCGCCGACTCTCCTTGATTACCTTTGAAAGGAGGCGAGAGAGAACAGAGGAGAGGACACAGTTGAAAAAATCTAATTGATAAAAGGCCAAGGCCTTCAAGTTTCTCAACATCATGTTTGCCCTAATGCATCAGAATTAATAAGACATTATAAAAAATAACACCAGAGTCTGATTGGCAGCCTTTTAAATATGCATAGAAATCAAATCCGAATCTCTAATCATCAGAAAAGCTATGAATATCAATGAGGACCGTTGTGTGATGAATGAATGTCCACCTTTTGTTCATGTATTTCACTGTGTGTGTATGTGTGTGTGTGTCTGTGTGCGCGCGCCTGTGTTTGTGTGCACATGCCTGTGTGTGTGTGTGTGTGTGTGCGTGCTCATCTGTGTGTGTGTGTGTGTAGGGGCAGTCCTGTACCCCTGTCCTCTATCTCCCCTCCTCTTTTCCTCCCCCTCTCATGTCCTTTCTCTCTCTCTCTCTCTCTCTCTCTCTCTCTCTCTCTCTCTCTCTCTCTCTCTCTCTCTCTTTGGCAGGCAGCCGGTGATAATGACGCAGGGAGAAAGAAAGAAGGGAGAGAGAATGGAGGGAGATGGAGAGAGAGCAGATGCTGTATGGAACAGACTGAGGGATGTAGCATAGACCTAGATGGAAGAATATACCCTAACTAGCCTAACTAGCCTATCTAGCATAACTAGCCTATCTAGCATAACTAGCCTAACTAGCATAACTAGCCTATCTAGCATAACTAGCCTAACTAGCATAACTAGCCTATCTAGCATAACTAGCCTAACTAGCCTATCTGGTGAAAAACAGAAGAACAGGTATGTAGGGAGAGATAGAATGAGGGGAAAGAGAGAGGGCAAAATAAAGAGGTGTGGTTTCTCTCACACACAGCACTGTGTGGCTATGTGACGTCATGAACACCCTGCGTCACTGAGTGTCTCATTGCCCTCTGTGTCTGTGTGTGTCTGGGGCACAGGGCTAGTCAGGGAACAGAGTCACACACACAATGGGCATGTTTCAAACCAGACTTGACTCTCTGGCCTCTTAGGAAAGACGTGTGAGAGGGTCAGAGAGACGAGACACTGCATGGTACAGTATAGAACTTATTTTTGTTTGGCACAGAATGGATGGATTTGTTCGTATGGGAATACATCACTGCTGCACAGACAGTGGCCACTGTTGTTGTGATGAATGACGTTGTTTGTATGTATGTGTGCGCATGCTACTGACTTCCTGCTTCAGCCCTCAACCAGAGGGTCGGGATGCTACGGCGCTCTGTTGTCATGGTGATGCGGGAAATGAGAGAACCCTGATTATGTGAGTTTGTGCGCAAGCAGAAACGAAGGGAGAGAGGGAGGAGAGCGAGAGGGAAGAGAGCAGAAGTGGAGAGAGACATAGTGGTGCAGGAGGACCGATGAGGACGGAAGCTTCTTGCTGTGTTTTCATCAGGGTTATTATCAGTGGTTCTTGAACAAGACGTCTGCTGCTGCTGCTTCTGGGATACTGCGACCACACACACACACTCTTACACATACACTCACACACCCACTCTCGTAAACACACACACACTCTGTTGGCCTTGTCAGCATGGCATGGGGGCGTCTGCATAGAGCGCTGAGGACCGTGATGTCAACAGTGATGGTGGTGTGTGTGTGATGGTACAGTAGCTGTAGGACGGTGGCACAGAGTGTTGACACACACACATGACGAGCAGCACGTCCCAGGGGCCCAGCTGAGGGACAATACACAGGCCTGGCCAGGGGCCCTCCACGGCATGGTAAATACTCTGGGTTTACGTTTTACCTTGCCGCTGACTATCTCTGCTAGCACGGATAACACTGTAGCTAGGAGAGAATGCTGAATAGTTTGACTACGGCAAGTGAGTTTGTGTTTATGTGTTGAGATGCTTTGAGAAGAGAGGTCTGTGTATTAGTGTCTGCTAAGTGGGTTGGATTCTGATTTGAGGAGATTTAGCTAATAGCCAGTTCTCTGTGTACATGTTCTCCGCTGTATGCATTGGTATTTGATGGAGATGTCTGTGTGGATTGAGATGACTGGACTGGCGTTTGTAGCGGTATGTGAGGCTAGAAGGCGTGACTAATTGTTGGCGATATCATGATACTGTCTGAATGTATTATACTGCTGGCACTTGTGTGTGTGTGCTGCTGAAGCTGTTCCCTCGCTCTCTGTCCCCCGCTGGCTTTGTTCCCTGAGGGAGTGACTCTGCGTAATACAATCAGGGTGTGTGTGTGTGTGTGTGTGTGTGTGTGTGTGTGTGTGTGTGTGTGTGTGTGTGTGTGTGTGTGTGTGTGTGTGTGTGTGTGTGTGTGTGTGTGTGTGTGTGTGTGTGTGTGTGTGTGTGGGGAGAGGGGGGGTTCTAGTATCTGTGTGCATGCTCAAGGCTATATTTGTATACAGCGGCTATACACATCATATCATCTTTAAAGTAGTGAGTGAGTGAGTGAGTGAGTGAGTGAGTGAGTGAGTGAGTGAGTGAGTGAGTGAGTGAGTGAGTGAGTGAGAATTGTGAAGAACATCCCTAGTGTCTCTCAGTGGAAAAAGAGGACAACTAAAATACCATAAAGACCAGAGCAGCTCTTTCCTCCCCTTCCAGGTTGAAGTGGGGTCTGTATAGATATCAGAACCTTATAGACAGATGCCTATTGGCTACCATTACAGTACATGATTACACCTTGACCTGGGTAATTAGTCAGGCCCTAATAATTAAGGGAATAAAATGCAAACCAAGGGAATATTGTTATGCACAGAACAGGAAGAGAAATTGGCGTGCTCAGCTCAAATGTTTTGGGTTCCGGGATCAAAAGGCATATACTGGAAGAAAGTTAAAACCCGCACTCACAGCATATAAAATGTTCTAATGTGGTGCTGTAAATAGTTTTTTTAATGCTAGTCATGCCTTTTGTCAGTACACATGTTTATTTACTCCTTTTACAATGACAAAGGGGACGGAACACAAACAAAGCGGTCACAATTACACTCAGAACACCCTGAATCACAGCTACAGAGCTCTAGTGTGCTGCAGAAATGCATATCCATATCTCCTGAAATCTGTCGTTAGGGAAGGTGTCTGGAGTGGTCTGTGATGAGACTGCATCTTCCAGCACCTCGCTCCACCTGTGTGTGTGTGTGTGTGTGTGTAGATGTGATTTCACTGCTCCTGGAGAGCCGCAGACTGCCACTTCATGCCCCAGCAATCTATGTCCTTTAGAGTTTAGAGGAGACTGTTCTGCCATAGGGCTCTGGTCAAGAGTAGTGCACTATATATGGAATAGGGCGTCATTAGGGATGCAACCTGTGTGGCAAACGACTAGCAAACAGATGCACAAACCTATATTGAAATAGATTAGTCATGAACACTCTGAATGAAAACTAACTATAAAAAAGGTGTGCATAATGTGTTGTGGTTCATAGGTGCTGTTGGAACACACGCCTCGTGAAGTGCGTTCACTCATAACCACAGCCGAGCATAAATAAAAACACACAGATTGAAGTGGGTACATAATCACAATATGTAATTACCAACCCTGGTACACACACACACACACACACACACACACACACACACACACACACAATTAAGTAAATACACAGGGATAATCACACGCTTAACACAAACACAAACAAACATATTTTAACACACACACAAAATTACTTTTCTACCTCATCCCCAAGCACCCTCCACCAGACAGACAGACAGACAGGCAGGCAGGCAGGCAGGCAAGCAGGCAGACAGGCAGGCAGGCAGGCAGGCAGGCAGGCAGGCAGACAGACAGACAGACAGACAGTTTCATCTTTACCGTGCCTGATTGAGCTTTAATGCATTGTTAATTCAGCAGCTTGAGACATCAGTAAAACAACAGCTGGAGGTTACCAACCTGCTCCCTCATCTCTTCCACTTCTTCTCTTGTTCTGCGTTTACAAAGGGGGCTACCTGTGTGTGTAGTGGCCTGTCAGTTAGCTTAGCTGTCTTTTCTTCCCATGGCCTGCACATAAAAGCTCAATCCTGTCATAGACTCTCCTCCTATGTAGAGCACAGCTAGCTAACAGCTATTAGGCTAATGTTTAACTTCAATTTTCTAAGAAATTTGGAAACTTCTTTGCAGAAGTGGTTTTCTATTCTCTTAGCTGGTTTGTGATTCTCAGACTGGATGTTATGGGAACAGTGAGGTACAATTGAAATATCATAGTTTCTCTCTAATGTTAGACTGGGTTGTCTACACTATTTCAACACAACTGGCTTTTCATGGTGGCTTACTAAATTGTACTGTTGACATGCCAAAAAAAAGGGATTGGACTGATGAACAAAATACTAAAAGATTTTAGATTAAAGATTTTAGAGTAAACTATCCCTTTCACTTTCACTCGACTGAAACTTTTATTATGAATCTCTCTCCCTCTCTTCTCCCCCTACAGGAAGAGTGCAAGCAGATCCTGGCCCGCCAGAAGTCCAACTCTCAGTCGGACAGCCATGATGACGAGGTGTCCCCCCCGCCGCCCAACCCCGTAGTCAAGGCCCGCCGCCGCCGGGGAGGGGTCAGCGCCGAGGTCTACACCGAAGAGGACGCCGTCAGCTACGTCCGCAAGGTCAGAGATAAACACTAAAACAAACACACAGTCAGGAACACACACCTACAGACACATAGTAACCATAGTAACACTAGGGCTGGGAACACACCTACAGACACATAGTAACCATAGTAACACTAGGGCTGGGAACACACCTACAGACACATAGTAACCATAGTAACACTAGGGCTGGGAACACACCTACAGACACATAGTAACCATAGTAACACTAGGGCTGGGAACACACCTACAGACACATATTAACCATAGTAACACTAGGGCTGGGAACACACCTACAGACACATATTAACCATAGTAACACTATGGCTGGGAATTGCCAGGAACCTCACGATACGATAGTATCACGATACTTAGGTGCTGATACGATATGTATTGCGATTCTCACGATTCTATATGTATTGTGATTCGATACTGTGATTTTATTGCGATTTAATGTTCGATTTAATATTCCTCAGTGCCCCTTGACTTTTTCCACATTCTGTTACATTACAGCCTTATTCTAAAATGGATTAAATAAAAAAACATCCTCAGCAATCTACACAAAGTACCCCATAATGACAAAGCAAAAACAGGTTTTTAGAAATGTTTGCAAATTTATTAAAGATAATAAACAGAAATAAGTATTCAGACCCTTTGCTATGAGACTCGAAATTGAGCTCAGGTGCATCCTGTTTCCATTGATCATCCTTGAGATGTTTCTACAACTTGATTGGAGTCCACCTGTGGTAAATTCAATTGATTGGACATGATTTGAAAAGGCACACACCTGTCAATATAAGGTCCCACAGTTGACAGTACATGTCAGAGCAAACACCAAGCCATGAGGTCGAAGGAATTGTCCGTAGAGCTCTGAAACAGGATTGTGTCGAGGCATAGATCTGGGGAAGGGTACCAAAACATTTCTGCAGCATTGAAGGTCCCCAAGAACACAGTGGCCTCCATCATTCTTAAATGGAAGAAGTTTTGAACCACCAAGACTCTTCCTAGAGCTGGCTGCCCGGCCAAACTGAGCAATCGGGGGAGAAGGGCCTTGGTCGGGGAGGTGACCAAGAACCCGATGGTCACTCTGATAGAGCTCTAGGGTTCCTCTGTGGAGATGGGAGAACCTTCCAGAAGGACAACCATCTCTGCAGCATTCCACAAAGCAGGTCTTTATGGTAGAGTGGCAAGACGGAAGCCACTCCTCAGTAAAAGGCACATGACAGCCCACTTGGAGTTTGCCAAAAGGCACCTAAAGACTCTCAGACCATGAGAAACAAGACTCTCTGGTCTGATGAAACCAAGATTGAACTCTTTGGCCTGAATGCCAAGCGTCACGTCTGGAGGAAACCTGGCACCATCCCTACGGTGAAGCATGGTGGTGGCAGCATCTTGCTGTGGGGATGTTTTTCAGCGGCAGGGACTGGGAGACTAGTCAGGATTGAGGCAAACATGAACGGAGCAAAGTACAGAGAGATCCTTGATGAAAACCTGCTCCAGAGCGCTCAGGGCCTCAGAATGGGGCGAAGGTTCAACTTCCAACAGGACAACGATCCTAAGCACACAGCCAAGACAACGCAGGAGTGGCTTCGGGACAAGTCTCTGAATGTCCTTGGAGTGGCCCAGCCAGTGCCCAGACTTGAACCCGATCGAACATCTCTGGAGAGATCTGAAAATAGCTGTGCAGCAACGCTCCCCATCTAACCTGACAGAGCTTGAGAGGATCTTCAGAGAAGAATGGGAGAAACTGCCCAAATACAGGTGTGCCAAGCTTGTAGCGTCATACCCAAGAAGACTCGAGGCTGTAATCGCTGCCAGCGGTCCTTCAACAAAGTACTGAGTAAAGGGTCTGAATACTTATGTAAATGTGATATTTTTATTTTTTAATAAATTAGCAAACATTTCTAAAAACCTGTTTTTGCTTTGACATTATGGGGTATTGTGTGTAGATTGATGAGGGGAAATTACAAAAAAAATCAATTTTAGAATAAGGCTGTAACCTAACAAAATGTGAAAAAAGTCAAGGTGTCTGAATACTTTCCGAAGGCACTGTATGTCTGCCAGAGGGAGCTGGTGGGAGGAGCTATAGGAGGACGGGCTCATTTAATGGCTGGAAAGGAATGGATGGAACGGAGTCAAACACCTTGTTTTCATCTGTGTGATATGTTTCTTACCGTTCCATCACAATGAGCCCATCCTCCTATAGCTCCTCCCACCAGCCTCCACTGATGTCTGCTGCAGAGAGACAAGAGAGAGCATGAGAAAAATACTTTTGATCAGTCATGGAAATAATAGCGCTCAAAACATGATCACTATTTAAAAAGAAGATGACGAGCAAGCTATAGGATGAAAAATACCTGAGTTTTGGCGCAGGTACAGCCGACTAGCACTAGCAAACACTACCTAGCAAAAAATGTAAATATATATCGCGATCAAAGTATCGATATAATATCATCCCAAAAAATATTGCGATATGTAACAGTCTGACCAAAGAGAAACCACAGAGACTGAACACATAGACAGACCATATGCTGACCATTGATTGTCCACAGTCTGACCAGGAGAGGTCAAACTATCGATTCACACAGCGGTAAGGGGGCCTGAAAGGATGAAAAACATGATGTTGTAGTATACCATTTTCAATACAATTACATTTAGATTTGAGTCATTTAGCAGTAATGTAATCTCAAAAGGAAAATAGTGATTTTACACAATGTAGAAAGTTTTTACATAATGCAGAAAATGACTGTAATTTCAATGACAGATATTTATTTGTATGAAATGTTAAACTTTTTATATTAAACAAATATATTTACAGGGTTGCATATTAGTTTCTAGGGCACAACAGAAGTAGCTAAAATAATATAGGCCCAATATTGGCAATATTTCAATCGATTAAAAAAATGTCTTCTGGTGTTATGTTGTGCCTGAATGTTATGTTGTGCTCCTAACTTTTATCAATTGGGAGCACCTGTGCTACCGATGACATTTTTTTATTTAGAGCCCTGCTTGCTCTACCCCCCTGCCCCTCTCCTACCCCTGCCCCGCCCCTCTGCATTAATTGCTGGGTACTGACATAACGGCCTGAACCCCCGTCACCTCGCTGTAATCGCCTGGCCACTGGAGCGTGGCTTGTGTGTGTGTGGGTCTCCACCCTCCTGCCCCTGTCAGTCTTAGCAGCAGGTCTCTGCCAGGCTCCAATCAAGGATGATAAACCAATAAACTAGCAACTGTTTAGGTCAGTGATTCACGCTATTTCAGGGCTACACACACAGACACAGACACAGACACACACACAAACAGGGAGGTAGACACATGCACACACAACACGGTCATTTTGAGGTTGCCCTGAAAAGTCCCATCAGACGATAACAAACATGCCTTTGTTTAGCTTGAGCTACAAGTGTGATGGACAAGCCTCACACATAATTCAGAGTTATGACAGCAGATTTGAATGAAATTAGGGGTTTAACAAATTGATTGACGGATGTGTTCTTCAGAAAACAGCTGTTGCCTTTCCCAGCAGTAATGACATGTAGATAGCAGACCTGGGTTCAAATACTATTTAAAATAATTTCAAATACTGTATCTGTGCTTGATTGAGCTTGCCTGTTGCAATGAAACTAATGGAAAAGTATCCAAATTACAAACCCCGCCCACCTGACACTCCAGGCAGGCTAAAGTAAACGCTCAAAGCATTTGAAAGATTTAAAATCATATTTAAACCCAGGTCTGGTATCTAGACAGTACTGGATGAGATGCTTTTAAACTGATAACAACACAGGCTCTACGTACGTCAATGGACTGAAATAACCTTCGTTCAGAAGCTAAATTGGTTTAATGTCTTAATTCATGTTTCATTCACATTTCCCAGACGAGCAGTTAAGCATATTAAATGAATCCCTCTCTCATTAGTTCACACGACTCAGTGTGTGTTTGCTCGTCTGTCTTTATGTTTGTGTCTGGGCTTGGCACTGTGGGAACTTGGTTTTGGCTGAGTGGCGTCAGGAGGATCTCTGTGTAATCTTGGTCTCAGCACACAGGCTTTGCCCTCTCAGCTCCCAGCTCTCTGCCATCTCCATCCTCTCACACTCCCTTCAACAGACTAGATACTGTTTCTCTCCTTCCTGTCACACTCCCTTCAACAGACCAGATACTGTTTCTCTCCTTCCTGTCACACTCCCTTCAACAGACCAGATACTGTTTCTCTCCTTCCTGTCACACTCCCTTCAACAGACCAGATACTGTTTCTCTCCTTCCTGTCACACTCCCTTCAACAGACTAGATACTGTTTCTCTCCTTCCTGTCACACTCCCTTCAACAGACCAGATACTGTTTCTCTCCTTCCTGTCACACTCCCTTCAACAGACCAGATACTGTTTCTCTCCTTCCTGTCACACTCCCTTCAACAGACCAGATACTGTTTCTCTCCATCCTCTCCCATTTGTAGACTAAGAGGCTAGACTTTAGAGATGCTGTGTCTATCTACTTTCAGCCTTAAAGAGGCTAGATCCTTTCTCTGTTACCATCCCCTGCCATTCGTAAAGAGGCTAGACAGTAGACAGTAAACCCTCTCTGTGTCTATACCCTCCCAGCTTTAAAGTGGCTAGTAGAACCTTTCTTTAAGCACTGTCCCCCCAGCTCTCACTACTCCCAGCCATAAAGACTCTAGTAACCCCTCTCTACCACCCTATCCATAAAGACTCTAGTAACCCCTCTCTACCACCCTATCCATAAAGACTCTAGTAACCCCTCTCTACCCCTCTATCCATAAAGAGTATAGTAACCCCTCTCTCTACCCCTCTATCCATAAAGACTCTAGTAACCCCCCTCTGTACCCCTCTATCCATAAAGACTCTAGTAACCCCTCTCTCTACCCCTCTATCCATAAAGACTCTAGTAACCCCTCTCTCTACCCCTCTATCCATAAAGACTCTAGTAACCCCTCTCTACCCCTCTATCCATAAAGAGTATAGTAACCCCTCTCTCTACCCCTCTATCCATAAAGAGTATAGTAACCCCTCTCTACCCCCCTATCCATAAAGACTCTAGTAACCCCTCTCTACCCCTCTATCCATAAAGAGTATAGTAACCCCTCTCTCTACCCCTCTATCCATAAAGACTCTAGTAACCCCCCTCTGTACCCCTCTATCCATAAAGACTCTAGTAACCCCTCTCTCTACCCCTCTATCCATAAAGACTCTAGTAACCCCTCTCTCTACCCTCTATCCATAAAGACTCTAGTAACCCCTCTCTCTACCCCTCTATCCATAAAGACTCTAGTAACCCCTCTCTACCCCCCTATCCATAAAGACTCTAGTAACCCCTCTCTACCACCCTATCCATAAAGACTCTAGTAACCCCTCTCTACCCCTCTATCCATAAAGACTCTAGTAACCCCCCTCTGTACCCCTCTATCCATAAAGACTCTAGTAACCCCTCTCTCTACCCCTCTATCCATAAAGACTCTAGTAACCCCTCTCTCTACCCCTCTATCCATAAAGACTCTAGTAACCCCTCTCTACCCCTCTATCCATAAAGAGTATAGTAACCCCTCTCTCTACCCCTCTATCCATAAAGAGTATAGTAACCCCTCTCTCTACCCCTCTATCCATAAAGACTCTAGTAACCCCCCTCTGTACCCCTCTATCCATAAAGACTCTAGTAACCCCTCTCTCTACCCCTCTATCCATAAAGACTCTAGTAACCCCTCTCTCTACCCCTCTATCCATAAAGACTCTAGTAACCCCTCTCTCTACCCCTCTATCCATAAAGACTCTAGTAACCCCTCTCTACCCCCCTATCCATAAAGAGTATAGTAACCCCTCTCTCCACCCCTCTATCCATAAAGAGTATAGTAACCCCTCTCTACCCCTCTATCCATAAAGACTCTAGTAACCCCTCTCTCTACCCCTCTATCCATAAATACTCTAGTAACCCCTCTCTACCCCCCTATCCATAAAGAGTATAGTAACCCCTCTCTCCACCCCTCTATCCACAAAGAGTATAGTAACCCCTCTCTACCCCTCTATCCATAAAGACTCTAGTAACCCCTCTCTACCCCTCTATCCACAAAGAGTATAGTAATCCCTCTCTCTACCCTTCTATCCATAAAGAGTATAGTAACCCCTCTCTACCCCTCTATCCATAAATACTCCAGTAACCCCTCTCTACCCCTCTATCCATAAAGAGTATAGTAACCCCCATCTCTACCCCCCTATCCATAAAGACTCTAGTAACCCCCCTCTCTACCCCTCTCTCCATAGAGTATAGTAACCCCCCTCTCTACCCCTCTATCCATAAAGAGTATAGTAACACCTCTCTCCACCCCTCTATCCATAAAGAGTATAGTAACCCCTCTCTACCCCTCTATCCATAAAGACTCTAGTAACCCCTCTCTACCCCTCTATCCATAAAGAGTATAGTAACCCCTCTCTCTACCCTTCTATCCATAAAGAGTATAGTAACCCCTCTCTACCCCTCTATCCATAAAGACTCTAGTAACCCCTCTCTACCCCTCTATCCATAAAGAGTATAGTAACCCCTCTCTACCCCTCTATCCATAAAGACTCTAGTAACCCCTCTCTCTACCCCTCTATCCATAAAGACTCTAGTAACCCCTCTCTCTACCCCTCTATCCATAAAGAGTATAGTAACCCCTCTCTACCCTTCTATCCATAAAGAGTATAGTAACCCCTCTCTCTACCCCTCTATCCACAAAGAGTATAGT
The DNA here is from genome assembly GCF_020615455.1 of Coregonus clupeaformis. Classification (NCBI taxonomy): domain Eukaryota; kingdom Metazoa; phylum Chordata; class Actinopteri; order Salmoniformes; family Salmonidae; genus Coregonus; species Coregonus clupeaformis. Next base: position 107,340 of record NW_025533748.1, on the reverse strand, counting down.
AACCCCTCTCTACCCTTCTATCCATAAAGAGTATAGTAACCCCTCTCTACCCCTCTATCCATAAAGAGTATAGGAACCCCTCTCCACCCCTCTATCCACAAAGAGTATAGTAACCCCTCTCTACCCTTCTATCCATAAAGAGTATAGTAACCCCTCTCCACCCCTCTATCCATAAAGAGTATAGTAACCCCTCTCTCTACCCCTCTATCCATAAAGACTATAGTAACCCCCTCTCTCCACCCCTCTATCCATAAAGAGTATAGTAACCCCTCTCTCTACCCCTCCATCCATAAAGACTCTAGTAACCCCTCTCTCTACCCCTCTATCCATAAAGACTCTAGTAACCCCTCTCTCTACCCCCTATCCATAAAGACTCTAGTAACCCCTCTCTCCACCCCTCTATCCATAAAGACTCTAGTAACCCCTCTCTCTACCCCTCTATCCATAAAGACTCTAGTAACCCCTCTCTCTACCCCTCCATCCACAAAGAGTATAGTAACCCCTCTCTACCCCTCTATCAATAAAGACTCTAGTAACCCCTCTCTCTACCCCTCTATCCATAAAGACTCTAGTAACCCCCTCTCTCTACCCCTCCATCCACAAAGAGTATAGTAACCCCTCTCTACCCCTCTATCCATAAAGAGTATAGTAACCCCTCTCTCTACCCCTCCATCCACAAAGAGTATAGTAACCCCTCTCTACCCCTCTATCCATAAAGACTCTAGTAACCCCTCTCTCTACCCCTCCATCCACAAAGAGTATAGTAACCCCTCTCTACCCCTCTATCCATAAAGACTCTAGTGACCCCCCTCTCTACCCCTCTATCCATAAAGACTATAGTAACCCCTCTCTACCCCTCTATCCATAAAGACTATAGTAACCCCTCTCTCCACCCCTCTATCCACAAATACTATAGTAACCCCTCTCTACCCCTCTATCCATAATGACTCTAGTAACCCCTCTCTCTACCCCTCTATCCATAAAGAGTATAGTAACCCCTCTCTCTACCCCTATATCCATAAAGACTCTAGTAACCTCTCTCTACCCCTCTATCCATAAAGAGTATAGTAACCCCCCTCTCTACCCCTCTATCCATAAAGACTATAATAACCCCTCTCTCTACCCCTCCATCCACAAAGAGTATAGTAACCCCTCTCTACCCCTCTATCCATAAAGACTCTAGTAACCCCTCTCTCTACCCCTCTATCCATAAAGACTATAGTAACCCCTCTCTCTACCCCTCCATCCACAAAGAGTATAGTAACCCCTCTCTACCCCTCTATCCATAAAGACTCTAGTGACCCCCTCTCTACCCCTCTATCCATAAAGACTCTAGTAACCCCTCTCTACCCCTCTATCCATAAAGAGTATAGTAACCCCTCTCTACCCCCCTATCCATAAAGAGTATAGTAACCCCTCTCTACCCCTCTATCCATAAAGACTCTAGTAACCCCTCTCTCCACCCCTCTATCCATAAAGACTCTAGTAACCCCTCTCTCTACCCCTCTATCCATAAAGACTCTAGTAACCCCTCTCTCTACCCCTCCATCCACAAAGAGTATAGTAACCCCTCTCTACCCCTCTATCAATAAAGACTCTAGTAACCCCTCTCTCTACCCCTCTATCCATAAAGACTCTAGTAACCCCTCTCTCTACCCCTCCATCCACAAAGAGTATAGTAACCCCTCTCTACCCCTCTATCCATAAAGACTCTAGTAACCCCTCTCTCTACCCCTCCATCCACAAAGAGTATAGTAACCCTCTCTACCCCTCTATCCATAAAGACTCTAGTGACCCCCCTCTCTACCCCTCTATCCATAATGACTCTAGTAACCCCTCTCTCTACCCCTCTATCCATAAAGAGTATAGTAACCCCTCTCTCTACCCCTATATCCATAAAGACTCTAGTAACTCTCTCTACCCCTCTATCCATAAAGAGTATAGTAACCCCCTCTCTACCCTCTATCCATAAAGACTCTAGTAACCCCTCTCTCTACCCTCTATCCACAAAGAGTATAGTAACCCCTCTCTACCCTTCTAACCATAAAGAGTATAGTAACCCCTCTCTACCCCTCTATCCATAAAGACTCTAGTAACCCCTCTCTACCCCTCTATCCATAAAGACTCTAGTAACCCCCCTCTCTACCCTCTATCCACAAAGAGTATAGTAACCCCTCTCTACCCTTCTATCCATAAAGACTCTAATAACCCCTCTCTACCCCTCTATCCATAAAGACTCTAGTAAACCCTCTCTCTACCCCTCTATCCATAAAGACTCTAGTAACCCCCCTCTCTACCCCTCTATCCACAAAGAGTATAGTAACCCCTCTCTACCCTTCTATCCATAAAGACTCTAATAACCCCTCTCTACCCCTCTATCCATAAAGACTCTAGTAACCCCTCTCTCTACCCCTCTATCCACAAAGAGTATAGTAACCCCTCTCTACCCTTCTATCCATAAAGAGTATAGTAACCCCTCTCTACCCCTCTATCCATAAAGACTCTAATAACCCCTCTCTACCCCTCTATCCATAAAGAGTATAGTAACCCCTCTCTACCCCTCTATCCATAAAGACTCTAGTAACCCCTCTCTCTACCCCTCTATCCATAAAGACTCTAGTAACCCCCCTCTCTACCCCTCTATCCACAAAGAGTATAGTAACCCCTCTCTACCCTTCTATCCATAAAGACTCTAATAACCCCTCTCTACCCCTCTATCCATAAAGACTCTAGTAACCCTCTCTCTACCCCTCTATCCATAAATACTCTAGTAACCCCTCTCTCTACCCCTCTATCCATAAAGAGTATAGTAACCCCTCTCTACCCCTCTATCCATAAAGACTCTAGTAACCCCTCTCTCTACCCCTCTATCCATAAAGAGTATAGTAACCCCTCTCTACCCTTCTATCCATAAAGAGTATAGTAACCCCTCTCTCTACCCCTCTATCCACAAAGAGTATGTAACCCCCTCTCTACCCTTCTATCCATAAAGAGTATAGTAACCCCTCTCTACCCCTCTATACATAAAGAGTATAGGAACCCCTCTCCACCCCTCTATCCACAAAGAGTATAGTAACCCCTCTCTACCCTTCTATCCATAAAGAGTATAGTAACCCCTCTCTCTACCCCTCTATCCACAAAGAGTATAGTAACCCCTCTCTACCCTTCTATCCATAAAGAGTATAGTAACCCCTCTCTACCCCTCTATACATAAAGAGTATAGGAACCCCTCTCCACCCCTCTATCCACAAAGAGTATAGTAACCCCTCTCTACCCTTCTATCCATGAAGAGTATAGTAACCCCTCTCCACCCTCTATCCATAAAGAGTATAGTAACCCTCTCTCTACCCCTCTATCCATAAAGACTCTAGTAACCCCTCTCTCTACCCTCCATCCACAAAGAGTATAGTAACCCCCTCTCTACCCCTCTATCAATAAAGACTCTAGTAACCCCTCTCTCTACCCCTCCATCCATAAAGACTATAGTAACCTCTCTCTACCCCTCTATCCATAAAGACTCTAGTAACCCTCTCTCTACCCCTATCCATAAAGACTCTAGTAACCCCTCTCTCCCCCTCTATCCATAAAGACTCTAGTAACCCCTCTCTCTACCCCTCTATCCATAAAGACTCTAGTAACCCCTCTCTCTACCCCTCCATCCACAAAGAGTATAGTAACCCCTCTCTACCCCTCTATCCATAAAGAGTATAGTAACCCCTCTCTCTACCCCTCTATACATAAAGAGTATAGGAACCCCTCTCCACCCCTCTATCCACAAAGAGTATAGTAACCCCTCTCTACCCTTCTATCCATAAAGAGTATAGTAACCCCTCTCTCTACCCCTCTATCCACAAAGAGTATAGTAACCCCTCTCTACCCTTCTATCCATAAAGAGTATAGTAACCCCTCTCTACCCCTCTATACATAAAGAGTATAGGAACCCCTCTCCACCCTCTATCCACAAAGAGTATAGTAACCCCTCTCTACCCCTTCTATCCATGAAGAGTATAGTAACCCCTCTCCCCCCTCTATCCATAAAGAGTATAGTAACCCCTCTCTCTACCCCTCTATCCATAAAGACTATAGTAACCCCCCTCTCTCCACCCCTCTATCCATAAAGAGTATAGTAACCCCTCTCTCTACCCCTCCATCCATAAAGACTCTAGTAACCCCTCTCTCTACCCCTCTATCCATAAAGACTCTACTAACCCCTCTCTCTACCCCCCTATCCATAAAGACTCTAGTAACCCCTCTCTCCACCCCCTCTATCCATAAAGACTCTAGTAACCCCTCTCTCTACCCCTCTATCCATAAAGACTCTAGTAACCCCTCTCTCTACCCCTCCATCCACAAAGAGTATAGTAACCCCTCTCTACCCCTCTATCAATAAAGACTCTAGTAACCCCTCTCTCTACCCCTCCATCCATAAAGACTCTAGTAACCCCTCTCTCTACCCCTCTATCCATAAAGACTATAGTAACCCCTCTCTCTACCCCCTATCCATAAAGACTCTAGTAACCCCTCTCTCCACCCCCTCTATCCATAAAGACTCTAGTAACCCCTCTCTCTCACCCTCTATCCATAAAGACTCTAGTAACCCCTCTCTCCTACCCCTCCATCCACAAAGAGTATAGTAACCCCTCTCTACCCCTCTATCCATAAAGAGTATAGTAACCCCCTCTCTACCCCTCCATCCACAAAGAGTATAGTAACCCCTCTCTCTACCCCTCTATCCATAAAGACTCTAGTAACCCCTCTCTCTACCCCCTATCCATAAAGACTCTAGTAACCCCTCTCTCCACCCCCTCTATCCATAAAGACTCTAGTAACCCCTCTCTCTCCCCTCTATCCATAAAGACTCTAGTAACCCCTCTCTCTACCCCTCCATCCACAAAGAGTATAGTAACCCTCTCTACCCCTCTATCCATAAAGAGTATAGTAACCCTCTCTCTACCCTCTATACATAAAGAGTATAGGAACCCCTCTCACCCCTCTATCCACAAAGAGTATAGTAACCCCTCTCTACCCTTCTATCCATAAAGAGTATAGTAACCCCTCTCTCTACCCCTCTATCCACAAAGAGTATAGTAACCCCTCTCTACCCTTCTATCCATAAAGAGTATAGTAACCCCTCTCTACCCCTCTATACATAAAGAGTATAGGAACCCCTCTCCACCCCTCTATCCACAAAGAGTATAGTAACCCCTCTCTACCCTTCTATCCATGAAGAGTATAGTAACCCCTCTCCACCCCTCTATCCATAAAGAGTATAGTAACCCCTCTCTCTACCCCTCTATCCATAAAGACTATAGTAACCCCCCTCTCTCCACCCCTCTATCCATAAAGAGTATAGTAACCCTCTCTCTACCCCTCCATCCATAAAGACTCTAGTAACCCCTCTCTCTACCCTCTATCCATAAAGACTCTACTAACCCCCTCTCTACCCCCCTATCCATAAAGACTCTAGTAACCCCCTCTCTCCACCCCTCTATCCATAAAGACTCTAGTAACCCCTCTCTCTACCCCTCTATCCATAAAGACTCTAGTAACCCCTCTCTACTACCTCCATCCACAAAGAGTATAGTAACCCCTCTCTACCCCTCTATCAATAAAGACTCTAGTAACCCCTCTCTCTACCCCTCCATCCATAAAGACTCTAGTAACCCCTCTCTCTACCCTCTATCCATAAAGACTCTAGTAACCCTCTCTCTACCCCTATCCATAAAGACTCTAGTAACCCCTCTCTCCACCCCTCTATCCATAAAGACTCTAGTAACCCCTCTCTCTACCCCTCTATCCATAAAGACTCTAGTAACCCCTCTCTCTACCCCCCTCCATCCACAAAGAGTATAGTAACCCCTCTCTACCCCTCTATCCATAAAGAGTATAGTAACCCCTCTCTCTACCCCTCCATCCACAAAGAGTATAGTAACCCCTCTCTACCCCTCTATCCATAAAGACTCTAGTAACCCCTCTCTCTACCCCTCCATCCACAAAGAGTATAGTAACCCCTCTCTACCCTTCTATCCATAAAGAGTATAGTAACCCCTCTCTACCCCTCTATCCATAAAGACTCTAGTAACCCCTCTCTCTACCTTCTATCCATAAAGACTCTAGTAACCCCCCTCTCTACCCTCTATCCACAAAGAGTATAGTAACCCCTCTCTACCCTTCTATCCATAAAGACTCTAATAACCCCTCTCTACCCCTCTATCCATAAAGACTCTAGTAACCCCTCTCTCTACCCCTCTATCCACAAAGAGTATAGTAACCCCTCTCTACCCTTCTATCCATAAAGAGTATAGTAACCCCTCTCTACCCCTCTATCCATAAAGACTCTAATAACCCCTCTCTACCCCTCTATCCATAAAGAGTATAGTAACCCCTCTCTACCCCTCTATCCATAAAGACTCTAGTAACCCCTCTCTCTACCCTCTATCCATAAAGACTCTAGTAACCCCCCTCTCTACCCCACTATCCACAAAGAGTATAGTAACCCCTCTCTACCCTTCTATCCATAAAGACTCTAATAACCCCTCTCTACCCCTCTATCCATAAAGACTCTAGTAACCCCTCTCTCTACCCCTCTATCCATAAATACTCTAGTAACCCCTCTCTCTACCCTCTATCCATAAAGAGTATAGTAACCCCTCTCTACCCTCTATCTATAAATACTCTAGTAACCCTCTCTCTACCCTCTATCCATAAAGAGTATAGTAACCCCTCTCTACCCTTCTATCCATAAAGAGTATAGTAACCCCTCTCTCTACCCTCTATCCACAAAGAGTATAGTAACCCCTCTCTACCCTTCTATCCATAAAGAGTATAGTAACCCCTCTCTACCCCTCTATACATAAAGAGTATAGGAACCCCTCTCCACCCCTCTATCCACAAAGAGTATAGTAACCCCTCTCTACCCTTCTATCCATAAAGAGTATAGTAACCCCTCTCCACCCCTCTATCCATAAAGAGTATAGTAACCCCTCTCTCTACCCCTCTATCCATAAATACTATAGTAACCCCCCTCTCTCCACCCCTCTATCCATAAAGAGTATAGTAACCCCTCTCTCTACCCCTCCATCCATAAAGACTCTAGTAACCCCTCTCTACCCCCTCTATCCATAAAGACTCTAGTAACCCTCTCTCTACCCCCTATCCATAAAGACTCTAGTAACCCCTCTCTCCACCCCTCTATCCATAAAGACTCTAGTAACCCCTCTCTCTACCCCTCTATCCATAAAGACTCTAGTAACCCCTCTCTACCCCTCCATCCACAAAGAGTATAGTAACCCCTCTCTACCCCTCTATCAATAAAGACTCTAGTAACCCCTCTCTCTACCCCTCCATCCATAAAGACTCTAGTAACCCCTCTCTCTACCCCTCTATCCATAGACTCTAGTAACCCCTCTCTCTACCCCCTATCCATAAAGACTCTAGTAACCCTCTCTCACCCCCTCTATCCATAAAGACTCTAGTAACCCCTCTCTACCCCTCTATCCATAAAGACTCTAGTAACCCCTCTCTCTACCCCTCCATCCACAAAGAGTATAGTAACCCCTCTCTACCCCTCTATCCATAAAGAGTATAGTAACCCTCTCTCTACCCCTCCATCCACAAAGAGTATAGTAACCCCTCTCTACCCCTCTATCCATAAAGACTCTAGTAACCCCTCTCTCTACCCCCTCCATCCACAAAGAGTATAGTAACCCCTCTCTACCCCTCTATCCATAAAGACTCTAGTGACCCCCCTCTCTACCCTCTATCCATAAAGACTCTAGTAACCCCTCTCTACCCCTCTATCCATAAAGACTATAGTAACCCTCTCTCCACCCTCTATCCACAAAGACTATAGTAACCCCTCTCTACCCCTCTATCCATAAAGACTCTAGTAACCCTCTCTCTACCCTCTATCCATAAAGAGTATAGTAACCCCTCTCTCTACCCCTCTATCCATAAAGACTCTAGTAACCTCTCTCTACCCTCTATCCATAAAGAGTATAGTAACCCCCCCTCTCTACCCCTCTATCCATAAAGACTATAGTAACCCCTCTCTACCCCCTCCATCCACAAAGAGTATAGTAACCCCTCTCTACCCCTCTATCCATAAAGACTCTAGTAACCCCTCTCTCTACACCTCTATCCATAAAGACTATAGTAACCCCTCTCTCTACCCTCCATCCACAAAGAGTATAGTAACCCCTTCTCTACCCCTCTATCCATAAAGACTCTAGTGACCCCCTCTCTACCCCCTCTATCCATAAAGACTCTAGTAACCCTCTCTACCCTCTATCCATAAAGAGTATAGTAACCCCTCTCTACCCCCCTATCCATAAAGAGTATAGTAACCCCTCTCTACCCCTCTATCCATAAAGACTATAGTAACCCCTCTCTCCACCCCTCTATCCACAAAGACTCTAGTAACCCCTCTCTACCCCTCTATCCATAAAGACTCTAGTAACCCCTCTCTCTACCCCTCTATCTATAAATACTCTAGTAACCCCTCTCTACCCCCCTATCCATAAAGAGTATAGTAACCCCTCTCTCCACCCCTCTATCCACAAAGAGTATAGTAACCCTCTCTACCCTCTATCCATAAAGACTCTAGTAACCCCTCTCTACCCCTCTATCCACAAAGAGTATAGTAATCCCTCTCTCTACCCTTCTATCCATAAAGAGTAGTAGCCCTCTCTACCCTCTATCCATAAACTACCCAGTAACCCCTCTCTACCCCCTCTATCCATAAAGAGTATAGTAACCCCCATCTCTACCCCCTATCCATAAAGACTCTAGTAACCCCCTCTCTACCCCTCTCTCCATAGAGTATAGTAACCCCCCTCTCTACCCCTCTATCCATAAAGAGTATAGTAACCCCTCTCTCTCCACCCTCTATCCATAAAGAGTATAGTAACCCCCTCTCTACCCCCTCTATCCATAAAGACTCTAGTAACCCCTCTCTACCCCCTCTATCCATAAAGAGTATAGTAACCCCTCTCTCTACCCTTCTATCCATAAAGAGTATAGTAACCCCTCTCTACCCCTCTATCCATAAAGACTCTAGTAACCCCTCTCTCTACCCCTCTATCCATAAAGACTCTAGTAACCCCCTCTCTACCCCTCTATCCATAAAGAGTATAGTAACCCCTCTCTACCCCTCATCCATAAAGAGTATAGTAACCCCTCTCTTTCCCTCTATCCATAAAGATATAGTAACCCCCTCTCTCTACCCCTCTATCCATAAAGAGTATAGTAACCCCTCTCTACCCCTCTATCCATAAAGAGTATAGTAACCCCTCTCTCTACCCCTCTATCCATAAAGACTCTAGTAACCCCTCTCTCTACCCCTCTATCCATAAAGAGTATAGTAACCCCTCTCTACCCTTCTATCCATAAAGAGTATAGTAACCCCTCTCTACCCCTCTATCCATAAAGAGTATAGTAACCCCCCTCTCTACCCCCCTATCCATAAAGACTCTAGTAACCCCCCTCTCTACCCCTCTATCCATAAAGAGTATAGTAACCCCTCTCTCCACCCCTCTATCCATAAAGAGTATAGTAACCCCTCTCTCTACTCCTCCATCCATAAAAGACTCTAGTAACCCCCCTCTCTACCCCTCTATCCATAAAGACTCTAGTAACCCCTCTCTCTACCCCTCTATCCACAAAGAGTATAGTAACCCCTCTCTACCCTTCTATCCATAAAGACTCTAGTAACCCCTCTCTACCCCTCTATCCATAAAGAGTATAGTAACCCCTCTCTACCCCTCTATCCATAAAGACTCTAGTAACCCCTCTCTCTACCCCTCTATCCATAAATACTCTAGTAACCCCTCTCTCTACCCCTCTATCCATAAAGAGTATAGTAACCCCTCTCTACCCTCTATCCATAAAGACTCTAGTAACCCCTCTCTCTACCCCTCTATCCATAAAGAGTATAGTAACCCCTCTCTACCCTTCTATCCATAAAGAGTATAGTAACCCCTCTCTCTACCCCTCTATCCACAAAGAGTATAGTAACCCCTCTCTACCCTTCTATCCATAAAGAGTATAGTAACCCCTCTCTACCCCTCTATCCATAAAGAATATAGGAACCCCTCTCCACCCCTCTATCCACAAAGAGTATAGTAACCCCTCTCTACCCTTCTATCTATAAAGAGTATAGTAACCCCTCTCCACCCCTCTATCCATAAAGAGTATAGTAACCCCTCTCTCTACCCCTCTATCCATAAAGACTATAGTAACCCCCCTCTCTCCCCCTCTATCCATAAAGAGTATAGTAACCCCCCTCTCTACCCCTCCATCCATAAAGACTCTAGTAACCCCTCTCTCTACCCCTCTATCCATAAAGACTCTAGTAACCCCTCTCTCTACCCCCTATCCATAAAGACTCTAGTAACCCCTCTCTCCACCCCTCTATCCATAAAGACTCTAGTAACCCCTCTCTCTACCCCTCTATCCATAAAGACTCTAGTAACCCCTCTCTCTACCCCTCCATCCACAAAGAGTATAGTAACCCCTCTCTACCCCTCTATCAATAAAGACTCTAGTAACCCCTCTCTCTACCCCTCTATCCATAAAGACTCTAGTAACCCCTCTCTCTACCCCTCCATCCACAAAGAGTATAGTAACCCCTCTCTACCCCTCTATCCATAAAGAGTATAGTAACCCCTCTCTCTACCCCTCCATCCACAAAGAGTATAGTAACCCCTCTCTACCCCTCTATCCATAAAGACTCTAGTAACCCCTCTCTCTACCCCTCCATCCACAAAGAGTATAGTAACCCCTCTCTACCCCTCTATCCATAAAGACTCTAGTGACCCCCCTCTCTACCCCTCTATCCATAAAGACTCTAGTAACCCCTCTCTACCCCTCTATCCATAAAGACTATAGTAACCCCTCTCTCCACCCCTCTATCCACAAAGACTATAGTAACCCCTCTCTACCCCTCTATCCATAATGACTCTAGTAACCCCTCTCTCTACCCCTCTATCCATAAAGAGTATAGTAACCCCTCTCTCTACCCCTATATCCATAAAGACTCTAGTAACCTCTCTCTACCCCTCTATCCATAAAGAGTATAGTAACCCCCTCTCTACCCCTCTATCCATAAAGACTATAATAACCCCTCTCTCTACCCCTCCATCCACAAAGAGTATAGTAACCCCTCTCTACCCCTCTATCCATAAAGACTCTAGTAACCCCTCTCTACCCCTCTATCCATAAAGAGTATAGTAACCCTCTCTCTACCCCTCCATCCACAAAGAGTATAGTAACCCCTCTCTACCCTCTATCCATAAAGACTCTAGTAACCCCTCTCTACCCCTCTATCCATAAAGAGTATAGTAACCCCACTCTACCACCCTATCCATAAAGAGTATAGTAACCCCTCTCTACCCCTCTATCCATAAAGACTCTAGTAACCCCTCTCTCCACCCCTCTATCCACAAAGACTCTAGTAACCCTCTCTACCCCTCTATCCATAAAGACTCTAGTAACCCCTCTCTCCCCCTCTATCCACAAAGAGTATAGTAACCCCTCTCTACCCTTCTATCCATAAAGAGTATAGTAACCCCTCTCTACCCCTCTATCCATAAAGACTCTAGTAACCCCTCTCTCTACCCCTCTATCCATAAAGACTCTAGTAACCCCCCTCTCTACCCCTCTATCCACAAAGAGTATAGTAACCCCTCTCTACCCTTCTATCCATAAAGACTCTAATAACCCCCTCTCTACCCTCTATCCATAAAGACTCTAGTAACCCTCTCTCTACCCCTCTATCCATAAAGACTCTAGTAACCCCCCTCTCTACCCCTCTATCCACAAAGAGTATAGTAACCCTCTCTACCCTTCTATCCATAAAGACTCTAATAACCCTCTCTACCCCTCTATCCATAAAGACTCTAGTAACCCCTCTCTCTACCCCTCTATCCACAAAGAGTATAGTAACCCCCTCTCTACCCTTCTATCCATAAAGAGTATAGTAACCCCTCTCTACCCCTCTATCCATAAAGACTCTAACAACCCCTCTCTACCCTCTATCCATAAAGAGTATAGTAACCCCCTCTCTACCCTCTATCCATAAAGACTCTAGTAACCCCTCTCTCTACTCCTCTATCCATAAAGACTCTAGTAACCCCCTCTCTACCCCTCTATCCACAAAGAGTATAGTAACCCCTCTCTACCCCTTCTATCCATAGAGACTCTAATAACCCCTCTCTCACCCCTCTATCCATAAAGACTCTAGTAACCCTCTCTCTCCCCCTCTATCCATAAAGACTCTAGTAACCCCTCTCTCTACCCTCTATCCATAAAGACTCTAGTAACCCCTCTCTCTACCCTCTATCCATAAAGAGTATAGTAACCCCCTCTCTACCCTTCTATCCATAAAGAGTATAGTAACCCTCTCTCTACCCCTCTATCCACAAAGAGTATAGTAACCCCTCTCTACCCTTCTATCCATAAAGAGTATAGTAACCCCTCTCTACCCCTCTATACATAAAGAGTATAGGAAACCCTCTCCACCCCTCTATCCACAAAGAGTATAGTAACCCCTCTCTACCCTTCTATCCATAAAGAGTATAGTAACCCCTCTCCACCCCTCTATCCATAAAGAGTATAGTAACCCCTCTCTCTACCCTCTATCCATAAAGACTATAGTAACCCCCTCTATCCACCCCTCTATCCATAAAGAGTATAGTAACCCCTCTCTCTACCCCTCCATCCATAAAGACTCTAGTAACCCCTCTCTCTACCCTCTATCCATAAAGACTCTAGTAACCCCTCTCTCTACCCCTCTATCCATAAAGACTCTAGTAACCCCTCTCTCACCCCTCTATCCATAAAGACTCTAGTAACCCCTCTCTCTACCCCTCTATCCATAAAGACTCTAGTAACCCCTCTCTCTACCCCTCCATCCACAAAGAGTATAGTAACCCCTCTCTACCCCTCTATCAATAAAGACTCTAGTAACCCCTCTCTCTACCCCTCCATCCATAAAGACTCTAGTAACCCCTCTCTCTACCCCTCTATCCATAAAGACTCTAGTAACCCCTCTCTCTACCCCCTATCCATAAAGACTCTAGTAACCCCTCTCTCCACCCCCTCTATCCATAAAGACTCTAGTAACCCCTCTCTCTACCCCTCTATCCATAAAGACTCTAGTAACCCCTCTCTCTACCCCTCCATCCACAAAGAGTATAGTAACCCCTCTCTACCCCTCTATCCATAGAGTATAGTAACCCCTCTCTCTACCCCTCCATCCACAAAGAGTATAGTAACCCCTCTCTACCCCTCTATCCATAAAGACTCTAGTAACCCCTCTCTCTACCCCTCCATCCACAAAGAGTATAGTAACCCCTCTCTACCCTTCTATCCATAAAGAGTATAGTAACCCCTCTCTACCCCTCTATCCATAAAGACTCTAGTAACCCCTCTCTCTACCCCTCTATCCATAAAGACTCTAGTAACCCCCCTCTCTACCCCTCTATCCACAAAGAGTATAGTAACCCCTCTCTACCCTTCTATCCATAAAGACTCTAATAACCCCTCTCTACCCTCTATCCATAAAGACTCTAGTAACCCTCTCTCTACCCTCTATCCACAAAGAGTATAGTAACCCCTCTCTACCCTTCTATCCATAAAGAGTATAGTAACCCCCTCTCTACCCCTCTATCCATAAAGACTCTAATAACCCCTCTCTACCCCTCTATCCATAAAGAGTATAGTAACCCCCTCTCTACCCCTCTATCCATAAAGACTCTAGTAACCCCTCTCTCTACCCCTCTATCCATAAAGACTCTAGTAACCCCCTCTCTACCCCTCTATCCATAAAGAGTATAGTAACCCCTCTCTACCCTTCTATCCATAAAGACTCTAATAACCCCTCTCTACCCCTCTATCCATAAAGACTCTAGTTACCCCTCTATCCATAAATACTCTAGTAACCCCTCTCTCTACCCCTCTATCCATAAAGAGTATAGTAACCCCTCTCTACCCCTCTATCCATAAAGACTCTAGTAACCCCTCTCTCTACCCCTCTATCCATAAAGACTCTAGTAACCCCTCTCTCCACCCCTCTATCCATAAAGACTCTAGTAACCCCTCTCTCTACCCCTCTATCCATAAAGACTCTAGTAACCCCTCTCTCTACCCCTCCATCCACAAAGAGTATAGTAACCCCTCTCTACCCCTCTATACATAAAGAGTATAGGAACCCCTCTCCACCCCTCTATCCACAAAGAGTATAGTAACCCCTCTCTACCCTTCTATCCATTAAGAGTATAGTAACCCCTCTCACCCCTCTATCCATAAAGAGTATAGTAACCCCTCTCTCTACCCCTCTATCCATAAAGACTATAGTAACCCCCCTCTATCCACCCCTCTATCCATAAAGAGTATAGTAACCCCTCTCTCTACCCCTCCATCCATGAAGACTCTAGTAACCCCTCTCTCTACCCCTCTATCCATAAAGACTCTAGTAACCCCTCTCTCTACCCCCCTATCCATAAAGACTCTAGTAACCCCCTCTCTCCACCCCTCTATCCATAAAGACTCTAGTAACCCCTCTCTCTACCCCTCTATCCATAAAGACTCTAGTAACCCCTCTCTCTACCCCTCCATCCACAAAGAGTATAGTAACCCCTCTCTACCCCTCTATCAATAAAGACTCTAGTAACCCCTCTCTACCCCTCCATCCATAAAGACTCTAGTAACCCCTCTCTCTACCCCTCTATCCATAAAGACTCTAGTAACCCCTCTCTCTACCCCCTATCCATAAAGACTCTAGTAACCCCTCTCTCCACCCCTCTATCCATAAAGACTCTAGTAACCCCTCTCTCTACCCCTCTATCCATAAAGACTCTAGTAACCCCTCTCTACCCCCTCCATCCACAAAGAGTATAGTAACCCCTCTCTACCCCTCTATCCATAGAGTATAGTAACCCCTCTCTCTACCCCTCCATCCACAAAGAGTATAGTAACCCCTCTCTACCCCTCTATCCATAAAGACTCTAGTAACCCCTCTCTCTACCCCTCCATCCACAAAGAGTATAGTAACCCCTCTCTACCCTTCTATCCATAAAGAGTATAGTAACCCCTCTCTACCCCTCTATCCATAAAGACTCTAGTAACCCCTTTCTCTACCCCCTCTATCCATAAAGACTCTAGTAACCCCCCTCTCTACCCCTCTATCCACAAAGAGTATAGTAACCCCTCTCTACCCTTCTATCCATAAAGACTCTAATAACCCCTCTCTACCCCTCTATCCATAAAGACTCTAGTAACCCCTCTCTCTACCCCTCTATCCACAAAGAGTATAGTAACCCCTCTCTACCCTTCTATCCATAAAGAGTATAGTAACCCCTCTCTACCCCTCTATCCATAAAGACTCTAATAACCCCTCTCTACCCCTCTATCCATAAAGAGTATAGTAACCCCTCTCTACCCCTCTATCCATAAAGACTCTAGTAACCCCTCTCTCTACCCCTCTATCCATAAAGACTCTAGTAACCCCCCTCTCTACCCCTCTATCCACAAAGAGTATAGTAACCCCTCTCTACCCTTCTATCCATAAAGACTCTAATAACCCCTCTCTACCCCTCTATCCATAAAGACTCTAGTAACCCCTCTCTCTACCCCTCTATCCATAAATACTCTAGTAACCCCTCTCTCTACCCCTCTATCCATAAAGAGTATAGTAACCCCTCTCTACCCCTCTATCCATAAAGACTCTAGTAACCCCTCTCTCTACCCCTCTATCCATAAAGAGTATAGTAACCCCTCTCTACCCTTCTATCCATAAAGAGTATAGTAACCCCTCTCTCTACCCCTCTATCCACAAAGAGTATAGTAACCCCTCTCTACCCTTCTATCCATAAAGAGTATAGTAACCCCTCTCTACCCCTCTATACATAAAGAGTATAGGAACCCCTCTCCACCCCTCTATCCACAAAGAGTATAGTAACCCCTCTCTACCCTTCTATCCATAAAGAGTATAGTAATCCCTCTCCACCCCTCTATCCATAAAGAGTATAGTAACCCCTCTCTCTACCCCTTTATCCATAAAGACTATAGTAACCCCCCTCTCTCCACCCTCTATCCATAAAGAGTATAGTAACCCCCTCTCTACCCCCTCCATCCATAAAGACTCTAGTAACCCCTCTCTCTACCCTCTATCCATAAAGACTCTAGTAACCCCTCTCTCTACCCCCTATCCATAAAGACTCTAGTAACCCCTCTCTCACCCCTCTATCCATAAAGACTCTAGTAACCCCTCTCTCTACCCCTCTATCCATAAAGACTCTAGTAACCCCTCTCTACCCCTCTATCCATAGAGTATAGTAACCCCTCTCTCTACCCCTCCATCCACAAAGAGTATAGTAACCCCTCTCTACCCCTCTATCCATAAAGACTCTAGTAACCCCTCTCTCTACCCCTCCATCCACAAAGAGTATAGTAACCCCTCTCTACCCTTCTATCCATAAAGAGTATAGTAACCCCTCTCTACCCCTCTATCCATAAAGACTCTAGTAACCCCTTTCTCTACCCCTCTATCCATAAAGACTCTAGTAACCCCCCTCTCTACCCCTCTATCCACAAAGAGTATAGTAACCCCTCTCTACCCTTCTATCCATAAAGACTCTAATAACCCCTCTCTACCCCTCTATCCATAAAGACTCTAGTAACCCCTCTCTCTACCCCTCTATCCACAAAGAGTATAGTAACCCCTCTCTACCCTTCTATCCATAAAGAGTATAGTAACCCCTCTCTACCCCTCTATCCATAAAGACTCTAATAACCCCTCTCTACCCCTCTATCCATAAAGAGTATAGTAACCCTCTCTACCCCTCTATCCATAAAGACTCTAGTAACCCTCTCTCTACCCCTCTATCCATAAAGACTCTAGTAACCCCCTCTCTACCCCTCTATCCACAAAGAGTATAGTAACCCCCTCTCTACCCTTCTATCCATAAAGACTCTAATAACCCCCTCTCTACCCCTCTATCCATAAAGACTCTAGTAACCCCTCTCTCTACCCCTCTATCCATAAATACTCTAGTAACCCCTCTCTCTACCCCTCTATCCATAAAGAGTATAGTAACCCCTCTCTACCCCTCTATCCATAAAGACTCTAGTAACCCCTCTCTCTACCCCTCTATCCATAAAGAGTATAGTAACCCCTCTCTACCCTTCTATCCATAAAGAGTATAGTAACCCCTCTCTCTACCCCTCTATCCACAAAGAGTATAGTAACCCCTCTCTACCCTTCTATCCATAAAGAGTATAGTAACCCTCTCTACCCTCTATACATAAAGAGTATAGGAACCCCTCTCCACCCCTCTATCCACAAAGAGTATAGTAACCCCTCTCTACCCTTCTATCCATAAAGAGTATAGTAACCCCTCTCCACCCCTCTATCCATAAAGAGTATAGTAACCCTCTCTCTACCCCTCTATCCATAAAGACTATAGTAACCCCCTCTCTCCACCCTCTATCCATAAAGAGTATAGTAACCCCTCTCTCTACCCCTCCATCCATAAAGACTCTAGTAACCCCTCTCTCTACCCCTCTATCCATAAAGACTCTAGTAACCCCTCTCTCTACCCCCTATCCATAAAGACTCTAGTAACCCCCTCTCTCCACCCCTCTATCCATAAAGACTCTAGTAACCCCTCTCTCTACCCCCTCTATCCATAAAGACTCTAGTAACCCCTCTCTCTACCCCTCCATCCACAAAGAGTATAGTAACCCCTCTCTACCCCTCTATCCATAAAGAGTATAGTAACCCCCTCTCTCTACCCCTCCATCCACAAAGAGTATAGTAACCCCTCTCTACCCCTCTATCCATAAAGACTCTAGTAACCCCTCTCTCTACCCCTCCATCCACAAAGAGTATAGTCAATCAATCAATCAATCAATCAATTTTATTTTATATAGCCCTTCGTACATCAGCTAATATCTCGAAGTGCTGTACAGAAACCCAGCCTAAAACCCCAAACAGCTAGTAATGCAGGTGTAGAAGCACGGTGGCTAGGAAAAACTCCCTAGAAAGGCCAAAACCTAGGAAGAAACCTAGAGAGGAACCAGGCTATGAGGGGTGGCCAGTCCTCTTCTGGCTGTGCCGGGTGGAGGTTATAACAGAACCATGCCAAGATGTTCAAAAATGTTCATAAGTGACAAGCATGGTCAAATAATAATCAGGAATAAATCTCAGTTGGCTTTTCATAGCCGATCATTAAGAGTTGAAAACAGCAGGTCTGGGACAGGTAGGGGTTCCATAACCGCAGGCAGAACAGTTGAAACTGGAATAGCAGCAAGGCCAGGCGGACTGGGGACAGCAAGGAGTCACCACGGCCGGTAGTCCCGACGTATGGTCCTAGGGCTCAGGTCTCTCAGTTGGCTTTTCATAGCCGATCATTAAGAGTTGAAAACAGCAGGTCTGGGACAGGTAGGGGTTTCGTAATCGCAGGCAGAACAGTTGAAACTGGAATAGCAGCAAGGCCAGGCGGACTGGGGACAGCAAGGTGTCAGCATGCCCGGTAGTCCTGACGTATGGTCCTAGGGCTCAGGTTCTCAGAGAGAAAGAGAGAACGAGAGAATTAGAGAGAGCATACTTAAATTCACACAGGACACTGGATAAGACAGGAGAAGTACTCCAGGTATAACCAACTAACCCCAGCCCCCCGACACATAAACTACTGCAGCATAAATACTGGAGGCTGAGACAGGAGCGGTCCGGAGACACTGTGGCCCCATCCGAAGAAACCCCGGACAGGGCCAAACAGGAAGGATATAACCCCACCCACTCTGCCAAAGCACAGCCCCCGCACCACTAGAGGGATATCCTCAACCACCAACTTACAATCCTGAGACAAGGCAGAGTATAGCCCACAGAGGTCTCCACCACAGCACAAACCAAGGGGGCGCCAACCCAGACAGGAAGATCACGTCAGTAACTCAACCCACTCAAGTGACGCACCCCTCCTAGGGACGGCATGAAAGAGCACCAGCAAGCCAGTGACTCAGCCCCTGTAACAGGGTTAGAGGCAGAGAACCCCAGTGGAGAGAGGGGAACCGGCCTGGCAGAGACAGCAAGGGCTGTTCGTTGCTCCAGAGCCTTTCCGTTCACCTTCACACTCCTGGGCCAGACTACACTCAATCATATGACCTACTGAAGAGATAAGTCTTCAGTAAAGACTTAAAGGTTGAGACCGAGTCTGCGTCTCTCACATGGGTAGGCAGACTGTTCCATAAAAATGGAGATCTATAGGAGAAAGCCCTGCCTCCCGCTGTTTGCTTAGAAATTCTAGGGACAATTAGGAGGCTCTGCGTCTTGTGACCGTAGCGTACGTATTGGTATGTACGGCAGGACCAACTCGGAAAGATAGGTAGGAGCAAGCCCATGTAACGCTTTATAGGTTAACAGTAAAACCTTGAAATCAGCCCTTGCCTTAACAGGAAGCCAGTGTAGGGAAGCTAGCACTGGAGTAATATGATCAAATTTCTTGGTTCTAGTCAGGATTCTAGCAGCCGTATTTAGCACTAACTGAAGTTTATTTAGTGCTTTATCCGGTAGCCGGAAAGTAGAGCATTGCAGTAGTCTAACCTAGAAGTAACAAATGCATGGATTAATTTTTCTGCATCATTTTTGGACAGAAAATTTCTGATTTTTGCAATGTTACGTAGATGGAAAAAAAGCTGTCCTTGAAACAGTCTTGATATGTTCGTCAAAAGAGAGATCAGGGTCAAGAGTAACGCCGAGGTCCTTCACAGTTTTATTTGAGACGACTTTACAACCATCAAGATGAATTGTCAGATTTAACAGAAGATCTCTTTGTTTCTTGGGACCTAGAACAAGCATCTCTGTTTTGTCCGAGTTTAAAAGTAGAAAGTTTTCAGCCATCCACTTCCTTATGTCTGAAACACAGGCTTCTAGCGAGGGCAATTTTGGGGGCTTCACCATGTTTCATTGAAATGTACAGCTGTGTGTCATCCGCATAGCAGTGAAAGTTAACATTATGTTTTCGAATAACATCCCCAAGAGGTAAAATATATAGTGAAAACAATAGTGGTCCTAAAACGGAACCTTGAGGAACACCGAAATGTACAGTTGATTTGTCGGAGGACAGACCATTCACAGAGACAAACTGATATCTTTCCGACAGGTAAGATCTAAACCAGGCCAGAACTTGTCCGTGTAGACCAATTTGGGTTTCCAGTCTCTCCAAAAGAATGTGGTGATCGATGGTGTCAAAAGCAGCACTAAGGTCTAGTAGCACGAGGACAGATGCAGAGCCTCGGTCTGACGCCATTAAAAGGTCATTTACCACCTTCACAAGTGCAGTCTCAGTGCTATGATGGGGTCTAAAACCAGACTGAAGCATTTCGTATACATTGTTTGTCTTCAGAAAGGCAGTGAGTTGCTGCGCAACAGCTTTTTCTAAAATTTTTTGAGAGGAATGGAAGATTCGATATAGGCCGATAGTTTTTTATATTTTCCGGGTCAAGGTTTGGCTTTTTCAAGAGAGGCTTTATCACTGCCACTTTTAGTGAGTTTGGTACACATCCGGTGGATAGAGAGCTGTTTATTATGTTCAACATAGGAGGGCCAAGCACAGGAAGCAGCTCCTTCAGCAGTTTAGTAGGAATAGGATCCAGTATGCAGCTTGAAGGTTTAGAGGCCATGATTATTTTCATCATTGTGTCAAGAGATATAGTACTAAAACACTTAAGTGTCTCTCCCGATCCCAGGCCCTCGCAGAGTCTGGCAGATCCAGGACAGCTAAGCCCTGGAGGAATACGCAGATTCAAAGAGGAGTCCGTAATTTGCTTTCTAATGGTCATGATCTTTTCCTCAAAGAAGTTCATGAATTTATTACTGCTGAAGTGAAAGCCATCCTCTCTTGGGAATGCTGCTTTTTTAGTTAGCTTTGCAACAGTATCAAAAAGAAATTTTGGATTGTTCTTATTTTCCTCGATTAAGTTGGAAAAGTAGGATGATCGAGCAGCAGTGAGGGCTCTTCGGTACTGCACGGTACTGTCTTTCCAAGCTAGTCGGAAGACTTCCAGTTTGGTGTGGCGCCATTTCCGTTCCAATTTCCTGGAAGCTTGCTTCAAAGCTCGGGTATTTTCTGTATACCAGGGAGCTAGTTTCTTATGACAAATGTTTTTCGTTTTTAGGGGTGCAACTGCATCTAGGGTATTGCGCAAGGTTAAATTGAGTTCCTCAGTTTAGTAACCCCTCTCTACCCCTCTATCCATAAAGACTCTAGTAACCCCTCTCTACCCCTCTATCCATAAAGACTATAGTAACCCCTCTCTCCACCCCTCTATCCACAAAGACTATAGTAACCCCTCTCTACCCCTCTATCCATAAAGACTCTAGTAACCCCTCTCTCTACCCCTCTATCCATAAAGAGTATAGTAACCCCTCTCTCTACCCCTCTATCCATAAAGACTCTAGTAACCTCTCTCTACCCCTCTATCCATAAAGAGTATAGTAACCCCCCTCTCTACCCCTCTATCCATAAAGACTATAGTAACCCCTCTCTCTACCCCTCCATCCACAAAGAGTATAGTAACCCCTCTCTACCCCTCTATCCATAAAGACTCTAGTAACCCCTCTCTCTACACCTCTATCCATAAAGACTATAGTAACCCCTCTCTCTACCCCTCCATCCACAAAGAGTATAGTAACCCCTCTCTACCCCTCTATCCATAAAGACTCTAGTGACCCCCCTCTCTACCCCTCTATCCATAAAGACTCTAGTAACCCCTCTCTACCCCTCTATCCATAAAGAGTATAGTAACCCCCTCTCTACCCCCCTATCCATAAAGAGTATAGTAACCCCTCTCTACCCCTCTATCCATAAAGACTCTAGTAACCCCTCTCTCCACCCCTCTATCCACAAAGACTCTAGTAACCCCTCTCTACCCCTCTATCCATAAAGACTCTAGTAACCCCTCTCTCTACCCCTCTATCCACAAAGAGTATAGTAACCCCTCTCTACCCTTCTATCCATAAAGAGTATAGTAACCCCTCTCTACCCCTCTATCCATAAAGACTCTAGTAACCCCTCTCTCTACCCCTCTATCCATAAAGACTCTAGTAACCCCCCTCTCTACCCCTCTATCCACAAAGAGTATAGTAACCCCTCTCTACCCTTCTATCCATAAAGACTCTAATAACCCCTCTCTACCCCTCTATCCATAAAGACTCTAGTAACCCCTCTCTCTACCCCTCTATCCACAAAGAGTATAGTAACCCCTCTCTACCCTTCTATCCATAAAGAGTATAGTAACCCCTCTCTACCCCTCTATCCATAAAGACTCTAGTAACCCCTCTCTCTACCCCTCTATCCATAAAGACTCTAGTAACCCCCTCTCTACCCCTCTATCCACAAAGAGTATAGTAACCCCTCTCTACCCTTCTATCCATAAAGAGTATAGTAACCCCTCTCTACCCCTCTATCCATAAAGACTCTAGTAACCCCTCTCTCTACCCCTCTATCCATAAAGACTCTAGTAACCCCCCTCTCTACCCCTCTATCCACAAAGAGTATAGTAACCCCTCTCTACCCTTCTATCCATAAATACTCTAATAACCCCTCTCTACCCCTCTATCCATAAAGACTCTAGTAACCCCTCTCTCTACCCCTCTATCCACAAAGAGTATAGTAACCCCTCTCTACCCTTCTATCCATAAAGAGTATAGTAACCCCTCTCTACCCCTCTATCCATAAAGACTCTAGTAACCCCTCTCTCTACCCCTCTATCCATAAAGACTCTAGTAACCCCACTCTCTACCCCTCTATCCATAAAGAGTATAGTAACCCCTCTCTACCCCTCTATCCATAAAGACTCTAGTAACCCCTCTCTCTACCCCTCTATCCATAAAGACTCTAGTAACCCCCCTCTCTACCCCTCTATCCACAAAGAGTATAGTAACCCCTCTCTACCCTTCTATCCATAAAGAGTATAGTAACCCCTCTCTACCCCTCTATCCATAAAGACTCTAGTAACCCCTCTCTCTACCCCTCTATCCATAAAGACTCTAGTAACCCCCCTCTCTACCCCTCTATCCACAAAGAGTATAGTAACCCCTCTCTACCCTTCTATCCATAAAGACTCTAATAACCCCTCTCTACCCCTCTATCCATAAAGACTCTAGTAACCCCTCTCTCTACCCCTCTATCCACAAAGAGTATAGTAACCCCTCTCTACCCTTCTATCCATAAAGAGTATAGTAACCCCTCTCTACCCTTCTATCCATAAAGAGTATAGTAACCCCTCTCTACCCCTCTATCCATAACGACTCTAGTAACACCCCTCTCTACCCCTCTATCCACAAAGAGTATAGTAACCCCTCTCTACCCTTCTATCCATAAAGACTCTAATAACCCCTCTCTACCCCTCTATCCATAAAGACTCTAGTAACCCCTCTCTCTACCCCTCTATCCATAAAGACTCTATTAACCCCTCTCTACCCCCTATCCATAAAGACTCTAGTAACCCCTCTCTACCCCTCCATCCACAAAGAGTATAGTAACCCCTCTCTACCCCTCTATCCATAAAGACTCTAGTAACCCCTCTCTCCACCCCCCTATCCATAAAGACTCTAGTAACCCCTCTCCACCCCTCTATCCATAAAGACTCTAGTAACCCCTCTCTCTACCCCTCTATCCATAAAGACTATAGTAACCCCTCTCTACCCCTTTATCCATAAAGAGTATAGCCTCTCTTTTTGGAGCAAAGGTCTATTTCCAGCTTACCAGATGGTTGATAGAGACTACAGAGGGTTGATGTTGGTAGTTGGTAGTGTACTGCAGTGGCTCATGAATGTTTCAGCCAGTCTGCTGCTGTTACCGTACTGCTGCTGCTGCTGTTGTAGCTGTGGTCCTCTTCATGGTGAGCCATCTGTTGCTTTAAGTTAATTACAGCCTACAGACTGCTGCTTCCCTCAGAGCATGGACGCTCTCTCTCTCTCTCTCTCTCTCTCTCTCTCTCTCTCTCTCTCTCTCTCTCTCTCTCTCTCTCTCTCTCTCTCTCTCTCTCTCTCTCTCTCTCTCTCTCTCTCTCTCTCTCTCTCTCTCTCTCTCTCTCTCTCTCTCTCTCTCTCTCTCTCTCTCTCTCTCTCTCTCTCTCCCTCGCTCTTCTCCCCACAGTAACACATCTGCAGAGCTCAGAGCTTTACGTTTTTCTCCCTAGAACATCTTTCCTTAAATACAGAGGCAGTAGTCTTTGTAGTGGGCTCTGAGGAAATGTGGCTAGCCCGCATCATTCCTCCAAACAGTCCTTTGGTTCAGACATGGACATGAAAATGCATGTTTTATGAATGAGCACAGGGCCTCGTGAACACAGCGAAGGGCTACACACAGACACACATAGGCACACAGCCGCACACACACACACATACACTGATCTGAGTCAAACAGATGGGTTGCGTTCAATTATGTACAGACAGGAGGGTTTGTTTAAAATGTACTGTAATGTGCTTAAATGTGTGCACTGAGCTATTTAGATTTATGTGAGTGTGCCTGGCTACATAGAAAGTCCACAAGTGCACAGTTCCAGTGTTTTCTTTTCTTTTCAATAAATGCTTTTTGGGGAAATCTTTCGCTTTTTGGCCATGTAAACATGACAAATAGGAAAGACAATGGGTACAGTATTAAATGGAATTCAATCAGCTGTATTGATACCCATCAATTCCATTGTCTGTGATGCAAGTGCTGTAGTCTGATTCCTGTTTGAGAGACCATGATGTTTGGTTTGTTTTTCCTCAGGTGATTCCTAAGGACTACAAGACCATGACTGCTCTGGCCAAGGCCATCTCCAAGAACGTGCTGTTTGCTCACCTCGACGACAACGAGAGGAGGTAAGACTCCCAATGTTTTGAAAGCTCCGGGGTGAAGTTTCCCCTAGGTGCAGATCTAGGATCAGCTTCCCCTCCCCAAATCATACTCTTAACCATTAGTGGGGAAAACGCTAAACTGACCCAAGATCAGTGTCTAGGGACGACTTCACCCTAGTTTAAAACCATTAGTGACTGAGTGACTAAGTGAGAGAGCGAGATTGTGTGTGTGTGAGCTAATCATTAAGATGCCTTTTGTTGTTGTTGAGCAATTTGCCCGTGTGGCCACAGTGGGCCAGTGTTGTCTGCAGTGCTGCTGGGTTGAAACAGGTCAAAAGTTGTGAGACCAGCCAGGCGAGAAGGGGGGCAGGCAGACACTGGGCAGAGGGGTGAGGAGAGAGAGGGTGGCATGCCGGAGGGGGGATTGACTGCCTGGAGCTGCCCTGTCCTGTGTGTGTGTGTGTACACTATTGTTGAAAGGTGGGCAGTGTGGATGTCAGACAGTAATCTAAAGTGTGTTGAAACTTGGGTGGGGTGCGGGGTTGGAATTGGGTTACTCGGAACGACACGATTCGCCACGGCTCTGAGAGAGGGTCTGAGGCTGTGGGATTTTACAAACACAAAACAGCAGCGAGAGAGAGAGAGAGAGAGATTAATTAATCCCTCCATCCCACCCCTTCACCCCATCTCTTCTCTCTTCCTCTTTTGATCCTTCCTCTCTCCTTACTTCTCGACCGATCTCTTCCCCTCTCCACCTCTTTCTGTATCCCTCTATCCATCTTT
Organism: Coregonus clupeaformis; assembly: GCF_020615455.1. Classification (NCBI taxonomy): domain Eukaryota; kingdom Metazoa; phylum Chordata; class Actinopteri; order Salmoniformes; family Salmonidae; genus Coregonus; species Coregonus clupeaformis. The sequence continues at coordinate 81,713 of NW_025533748.1, read as the reverse complement.
CCCCTTCACCCATTTCTCCTTTCTTCCCCTTTCCATCCCACCCGACCCCTACCATTCCTCTCTCCTTCCCTCTCTATCTCTCCACCCCTCCTCCCTCCATCCCTTCCTTCCTTCCTAATCTCCAGGCCAGTACTGTGGGAAAGCCTCTCAGGTGGCTCCCTCCCTCTCTCCCTCCTTCCCTCCCTCCCTCTCTCCCTCCTGGCTCTGGACTGCAGCCTCAAAACTGTTTCATTGCTGGGGAGAATCCATTAGCTCTGTATCCCAGGCTGCGTCCACAGAACAGCAGGGAAAACTTGGACAGCTTTTCCTATACGCCTGCTAAACCTTCTCTCCCTTCATCCCTCCATTCTAGCCTCCCGACGGTCCCAGGGAGAAAACCCAAAACACAAGTTTTTCCATTCTTTCGCCAGCTGGTAATTTATTGCTCTCCCTGCCCCGCTTCTTGGCACAGGGCTTGAGTCTGATTGCGTGTCAGTATTGTTGCAACCAGCCGACAGTTTGCCCAGCAGTGGCAGGCAGAGAAGAAACATGTGATATCATAGAATCACACAGGCAGAAGTACACTATAGTAGAGACCTGGGTTCAAGTGGTCCTCAGTAGCTCAGCTGGTAGAGCACGGCGCTTGTAATGCCAAGGTAGTGGGTTCGATCCCCGGGACCACCCATACACAAAAAATAAATAATGTATGCACGCATGACTGTAAGTCGCTTTGGATAAAAGCGTCTGCTAAATGGCATATTATATTTATATTATTATATAAGTAGTACTTGTGTCCTTGAAAATAATCTGAGCGTTTGATTATGTCTTCCTGGAGCGACAGATGGGATACGTTTGCACTTTTGGGTCTACACCGTTAGTTAAATTCCCCCAGGCAAGCTCAGAAAAGCCGCAGCTAAAGTATTTGGAATAAAGCAAATACTATTTGAACCCAGGTCTGGTGTAGTCACTTAAATCCAGTGCTTGGGTGGCTGATATGGAGGCTTAGGGTTACATTGGGGGAAAATGTGGCACCGGACCATAAACTTTCCTTGTTTTAATGTATACAAGGCCTGTTGGCATGACCAGGACCATACATGACCACACAGCCCCAGCGTAGATCGTATATGATTCAGAATTTATATGACTGGCTGTCATGTTCGTGTAGCGGCTACAGAGACAGTCCGTCAACTGTAGACAGACAGACAGACAGACAGACAGACAGGAAGATGATTCTGAATTTATATGACTGGCTGTCATGTTCATGTAGCGGCTACAGAGACAGTCCGTCAGCTGTAGACAGACAGACAGACAGACAGACAGACAGGAAGATGATTCTGAATTTATATGACTGGCTGTCATGTTCATGTAGCGGCTACAGAGACAGTCCGTCAGCTGTAGACAGACAGACAGACAGACAGACAGACAGACAGACAGACAGACAGACAGACAGACAGACAGGAAGATGATTCTGAATTTATATGACTGGCTGTCATGTTCATGTAGCGGCTACAGAGACGGTCCGTCAACTGTAGACAGACAGACAGACAGGAAGGCTGATTTGTTCTAAGATGAGTGATGGGGCATAGCGATGATGACGGGTCCAGATCAGCCAGACGCTTTGACTTGGTGATAGCCTAGCTAGCCTAGCGCTGACAGGGCCGTGTTGGATCCAATTCCCTCTGAATGCAACTGATGCAGTCAGTTGCATGATTGTGCATTACGGTAGCGTTGTTGACATGCCGACAAACTGGCACGTAGTGTGTTGTCAATTTGTTCCTCTTGAAACTTGTCACACCACATGTAAGAAACAATTGGTGTTTTAGCTGTAAACAGACAGACAGACATACAGACAGACAGAACAGCATGGTGTCTGATTTGCTCATGTCTGGGTGATTGGGGTGTAACGATGATGACAGCTCAAGATTATGTGTGATCAGCCGGAATGTGGAAGCTGTGACTTGGCGTAAGTATAGCACTGACAGGGCCGTGCTGGGTCCAACTCCCTCAGCCTTCAGCTGATGCTGTCAGTCGCATTGAAGTTGCATTGCCGTGGTTTTGTGGTTGACATGCGACAAACTGGCACAATTTGTTCCTCTTGAATCCAGTCATACCGCTTATACGAAACACTGTTGTTCAAAATGAATAGGCCTATAGTACAAGTTGTATACGGTTTATAAATGAGCCAGAGATGTCTGGGGCTGACGTAGATGGGCAGATGGGCTGTGATGGTCAGTGCTGGCGTGCCCTCTCTGGAGTGTCTTGCAGATGGTCTGTCCATATCTGGTGTTGGTGAGCTGAGAGGCTGTTGTCAATGACAGACGGACCCTGATTGGCTAGAGTTGTTGGTTCCAAGGCTGTTGCTATGGCAAGGCTGTTCCAACCTCCCAGACACCCTGGACCCACTCAAATTTACTCAAATTTGCATACCGCCTCAACAGATCCACAGATGATGCAATCTCTATTGCACTCCACACTGCCCTTTCCCACCTGGACAAGAGGAACACCTACGTGAGAATGCTATTAATTGACTACAGCTCAGCGTTCAACACCATAGTGCCCTCAAAGCTCATCTCTAAGCTAAGGACCCTGGGACTAAACACCTCCCTCTGCAACTGGATCCTGGACTTCCTGACGGGCCGCCCCCAGGTGGTAAGGGTAGGTAACAACACATCTGCCACGCTGATCCTCAACACGGGGACCCCTCAAGGGTGCGTGCTCAGTCCCCTCCTGTACCCCCTGTTCACTCATGACTGCATGGCCAGGCACGACTCCAACACCTTCATTAAGTTTGCCGACGACACAACAGTGTTAGGCCTGATCACCGACAACGATGAGACAGCCTATAGGGAGGAGGTCCGAGACCTGGCCGTGTGGTGCCAGGATAACAACCTCTCCCTCAACGTGACCAAGACAAAGGAGATGATTGTGGACTACAGGAAAAAAAAGAGGACTGAGCACACCCCCATTCTCATCGACAGGGAATCCTGAACAGCTAATCATCACCAAGTCTGGAACCCACAGGACACTGAACAGCTTCTACCCCCAAGCCATAAGACTGCTAAACAAGACTGCTAAATAGCTATTCAAATGGCTTCCCGGACTACCTGCATTGGTCCTTTTCTGCACTAACTCTCTTGCACTGACTCTATGCACACACACACACACACTGGACTCTACCCACATGCACATACTTACACTGACACCCCGACACACACATACACACCCCAACAGACACATACACTTTTTTTGCACTAACTCTCCTGCACTGACTGCACACACACTGGACTCTACCCACACACTCACACATACTTACACTGACACCCCAACACACACACACACACACACACACACACACACACACACACACACACACACACACACACACACACACACACACATACTATACACCCACACACACATAACATGCACACACATGCATACTGACGCCACACAAACACTCACTCACACACACACTCATACACACACACACACACTTTCATACTCACCACACGCTGCTACTGCCTATTATCTATCCTGCACATGGACTCGGTACTGGTACTCCCTGTATATAGCCATGTTATTTTTACTCGTTATTGTTAGTCGTTTTTCACTGTGTATTTATTCCTCGTGTCACTATTTCAATTTAGTTTAGTTTTTCTTGTTATCTTTAACTCTGCATTGTTGGAAAAGGACGCTGTAAGTAAGCATTTCACTGTTAGTCTACACCTGTTGTTTACCAAGCATGTGATGAATAACATTTAATTGTATTTTATTGCTGGGCTTTGCAGAAAGGTTTCTGCACTCTGGATATTTCATACAGGTACAATGGGCTGACTGGCTAGAGTTGGTGGTCTTTGAAGCTGCTATGGGCTGATGTCTCAGGCATGCAAGGCTGCTATTGGCTGGGGATTTCTGGCTTCTGGTCTGCCACAGGCTGGTGTTGCTTGGCTGTTGGCTGTTATTGTCAGGCCTTGTCGAACAGTAATCTGCCATTGGCTGGTGTTTCTGATTTGGACTGAGCCTGGTGTGTTCTATGATTCAGTTCCTTCCCTGGCAGCGGTAGCCGTGTGAAGAACAAGACTGAGGAAACATCCCATATCATTAGTCACTCAGCAGTTATGTAAGCTGAACGGCCAGCAATTTGTTTCTCCTATTATCACCTTATTATGTTATCATACACTCTTCGAAAAAAGGGTTCCAAAAGGGTTCTTCGGCTGTCCACATAGGAGAACCCTTTTTGGTTCCAGGTAGAAATATTTTGGGTTCCATGTAGAACCCTCTGTGTAAACGGTTCTACATGGAACCAAAAAGGGTTCTTCAAAGGGTTCTCCTATGGGGACAGCCGAAGAACCCTTTTAGGTTCTGGATAGCACCTTTTTTTCCAAGAGTGTACCTTTTAATCATCAACCACCAAGCATTATCATCCCTTTAATCATCAACCACCAAGCATTATCATCTTATTATGGAATCATCCCTTTAATCATCAACCACCAACCATTATCATCTTATTATGGAACCATCCCTTTTATTCATCAACTACCAACCAGGGGAGGACACAATGAGTGGCACTGTGTTCTTATTGCAGGAGCTTTCCACTGCTGTGTGGGAAGGAGGGGAGGGTGTGTGTGTGTGTGTGTATACAGTACCATTCGGAAAGTATTCAGACCAGAAATGTTTGCACATTTATAAAAAATAAAAAACAGAAATAACTTATTTACGTAAGTATTCAGACCCTTTGCTATGAGGATCAAAATTGAGCTCAGGTGCATCCTGTTTCCATTGATCATCCTTGAGATGTTTCCACAACTTGATTGGAGTCCACCTGTGGTAAATTCAATTGATTGGACATGATTTGGAAAGGCACACACCTTTCTAGATAAGGTCCCACAGTTGACAGTGCATGTCTGAGCAAGCCATGAGGTCGAAGGAATTGTCCGTAGAGCTCCGAGACATGATTGTGTTGAGGCACAGATCTGGGGAAGGGTACCAAAAAATTTCTGCAGCATTGAAGGTCCCCAAGAACACAGTGGCCTCCATCATTCTTAGATGTAAGAAGTTTCGAACCACCTAGACTCTTCCTAGAGCTGGCCGCCCGGCCAAACTGAGCCTTCGGGGGGGAAGGGCCTTGGTCAGGGAGGGGACCAAGAACCCGATGGTCACTCTGACAGAGCTCCAGAGTTCCTCTGTGGAGATGGGAGAATCTTCCAGAAGGACAACCATCTCTGCAGCACTCCACCAATCAGGACTTTATGGTAGAGTGGCCAGACGGAAGCCACTCCTCAGTAAAATGACAAAAATGTAAATGTAAATGTAAATGTAAAAGGCACATGACAGCCCGCTTGGAGTTTGCCAAAAGACACCTAAAAGACTCTCAGACCATGAGAAACAAGATTCTCTTGTCTAATGAAACCAAGATTGAACTATTTGGCCTGAATACCAAGCGTCACGTCTGGAGGAAACCTGGCACCATCCCTATGGTGAAGCATGGTGTTGGCAGCATCTTGCTGTAGAGATGTTTTTCAGCGGCAGGGACTGAGAGACTAGTCAGGATCGAGGGAAAGATGAACGGAGCAAAGTACAGAGAGATCCTTGATGAAAACCTGCTCCAGAGCGCTCAGAACCTCATACTGGGGCGAAGGTTCACCTTCCAACAGGACAACGACCCTAAGCACACAGCCAAGACAACGCAGGAGTGGCTTCGGGACAAGTCTCTGAATGTCCTTGAGTGGCCCAGCCAGAGCCCGGACTTGAACCCAATCAAACATCTCTGGAGAGACCTGAAAATAGCTGTGCAGCAACACTCCCCATCTAACCTGACAGAGCTTGAGAGGATCTGCAGCGAAGAATGGGAGAAACTCCCCAAATACAGGTGTGCCAAGCTTGTAGCATTATACCCAAGAAGACTCAAGGCTGTAATCGCTGCCAAAGGTGCTTCAACAAAGTACTGAGTAAAGAGTCTGAGTACTAATGTAAATGTGATATTTCCTGTTTTTTTTGTATTTATACATTTGCACACATTTCTAAAAACCTGTTTTTGCTTTGTCATTATGGGGTATTGTGTGTAGATTGAAAAAACAATTTAATCAATTTTAGAATAAGGCTGTAACATAACAAAATGTGGAAAAGGTCAAGGGGTCTGAATAGTTTCCGAATGCACTGTACACCTGCGTGTGTGTATACGTCTGCATGTGTGCACACGTGTGTACTGTGTGTGTGTGTGTGTATGTGGTAGCACAAAATTGCAACTTCGTCATGTTTCTCTTTTACCCAGTCACATCGCCCTCTCTCATCCCACATCATCAAGGCCTCCTTTCATAGGAATAATCCCAGCCTCTCATATTTAATATCTTCATAGTAGTAATCACAGCCTCCCAGCCTCTCATATTTAACATATATATATATATATATATATTCTTTACATATTTTAGTCATTTAGCAGACGCTCTTATCCAGAGCAACTTACAGTTAGTGAGTGCATACATTTTCAAACTTTTTTCATACTGGCCCCCCGTGGGAAACGAACCCACAACCCTGGCGTTGCAAGCGCCATGCTCTACCAACTGAGCTACACGGGGCCCATAGTAGTAATCACAGCCTCTCATATTTAATATATTGATAGTAGTAATCACAGCCTCCCAGCCTCTCATATTTAATATCTTCATAGTATTAATCACAGCCTCCCAGCCTCTCATATTTAATATCTTCATAGTATTAATCACAGCCTCTCGTATTTAATATATTCATAGTAGTAATCACAGCCTCCCAGCCTCTCATATTTAATATCTTCATAATAGTAATCACAGCCTCCCAGCCTCTCATATTTAATATCTTCATAGTATTAATCACAGCCTCCCATCCTCTCATATTTAATATATTCATAGTATTAATCACAGCCTCCCATCCTCTCATATTTAATATATTCATAGTAGTAATCACAGCCTCCCATCCTCTCATATTTAATATCTTCATAGTATTAATCACAGCCTCCCATCCTCTCATATTTAATATATTCATAGTAGTAATCACAGCCTCCCATCCTCTCATATTTAATATATTCATAGTAGTAATCACAGCCTCCCAGCCTCTCATATTTAATATATTCATAGTAGTAATCACAGCCTCCCATCCTCTCATATTTAATATATTCATAGTAGTAATCACAGCCTCCCAGCCTCTCATATTTAATATCTTCATAGTAGTAATCACAGCCTCCCAGCCTCTCATATTTAATATCTTCATAGTAGTAATCACAGCCTCCCAGCCTCTCATATTTAATATCTTCATAATAGTAATCACAGCCTCACAGCATCACAGCTGGTCCCTGTCTGGCGTCTCTACTGCACATGTCTGCACAAAGAGCACAGAGCCAGGCTGTGTGTGTGTGTCTGGTGTGTGTGAGCGAGCTCCTACGTGTGTGTGTTTCTGTTCTCTTCTCTCTCTGTTCTCTTTTATATGTAATCTCCAAGAACGCATCAGTCTGTTGTCCTGCCTGAAAAATGACAGCAGGGTGCAGAAATGACCCAGGAGGCGTTTATATGTTTATGTATTTGGAGAACATTAGTCAAAGTAATGCACTGCATTAAAAGTCCTTTGTAAGTTGCTGGCCTTCACTTTGATCATGTTCTGTTGCCTTTATGGTTGTTTCCACAGCTCGTCCTGTGACCAATGCAGGGCGGGTGTACAGTATGGGTTTGAATAGTCAGTGTGTGTGTGTGGTAAGGGAGAGAGGGAGAGGGAGAGGAAGAGAGAGAGGGAGATGGAGAGAGGGAGGGAGAGTGAGGGGGTAGAGGGAGAGAGGGAGAGGGAGAGAGGGAGGGAGGGAGGGAGAGGGAGGGGGGAGAGGGAGAGGGAGGGGGGAGAGAGAGAGAGGGAGAGGGAGGGGGAGAGAGAGGGAGGGGAGAGGGGGAGAGAGAGAGGAGAGAGAGAGGGAGAAAGGGAGAGAGAGAGGGAGAGGAAGGGAGAGAGGGAGATAGAGGGAGGGGGAGAGAGAGATAGAGAGAGAGATAGAGAGTAAAGGCAGCAAAGCCTTTACTGTCCCAGCCTCAAACACAGATGCCCTCTCTGAACCCTCCTGCTGCTGTGCCACCTGATGCCAAGGTGGGGCAGTGGCCTCAGTGCCCTGGGGCGACCTGGCACACTGGTACCTACAGTTCCCCCCTGTCCTGCCAGCACCTGGTGTCCCTGACTCACCCCTATGCCCCACTATGACATCCCTCCTCACCCTCATGCCCTTCCCTGATAGCATGCCCTCAGTCACCTGCCTGCTGTTGCCAGGCAAGACTCTCTCTCAGATTCGGAGGCTTTTCTCTGCTGTAGTTCTCCTTAAGGACATGACAAGGTCTCTGCTGTAGTTCTCCTTAAGGAGATGACAAGGTCTCTGCTGTAGGTCTCCTTAAGGACATGACATGACAAGGTCTCTGCTGTAGGTCTCCTTAAGGACATGACATGACAAGGTCTCTACTGTAGTTCTCCTCACTCCTCTCTCCTCTCTCCTCACTCCTCTCTCCTATTTTCTCTCTCCTCACTCCTCTCTCCTCTCTCCTCACTCCTCTCTCTTCTCTCCTCTACCCCACTCTCCTCTCTCCCCACTCCCCTCTCTCCTCACTCCTCTCTCCCCTCTCCTCTCTCCCCACTCCCCTCTCTCCTCACTCCTCTCTCCTCTCTCCCCTCTCCTCTCTCCTCACTCCTCTCTCCCCTCTCCTCTGTCCTCTCTCCTCACTCCTCACTCCTCGCTCTTCTCTCCTCTCCACCCACTCCCCTCTTTCCTCACTCCTCTCTCCCCACTCCCCTCTCTCTTCTCTCCTCACTCCTCTTTCCCCTCTCCTCTCTCCTCACTCCCCTCTCCCCTCTCTCATCTCTCCTCTCTCCTCTCTCCTTACTCCTCTCTTCTCTCATCTCTCCTCTCTACTCTCTCCTCTCTCCTCTCTCCTCTCTCCTCACTCCCCTCTCCTCTCTCCTCTCTCCTCTCTCTTCTCCCTTCTCCCCTCTCTCGTCTCTCATCTCTCCTCTCTCCTCTCTCCTCACTCCTCTTTCTTCTCCCCTCTCTCCTCTCCCCTCTCTCCCCTCTCATCTCTCCTCACTCCCCTCTCCTCTTTTTTCTCACTCCTCTCTCCTCCTGTCTTCTTTGTCCTCTACTCCCTCTCCTCTCCATCCAGATGAATACCTTTACATAAAGAGGGGTCAAGGGAGATTTAGTGGGGAGAGGTGGAAGGTTGGAGGTTGCAGATGGGGGGTGTGATGAGAGGTCCTGCAGTGACAGAGGGGGAGGATGGTTAACCTGAGAGGAACAGGCAGGGTGGCACTGCATTGAGATACACACACACTGCTGCCAGTTCCATAGACCGAGACTGCACCGGTCCCACAATCGACAGCACAACAACCTCTCAGTCACAAACACACAACTTATACAGTGCACACACGCATACACGCACGCGCACGCCGCGCACACACACACACACACACATACACATACACATACACATACACACACACACACCTCATCCCCTGTGGACTAGCTGTAGTAGTTTATATGGGCTGGGTGTCATGGCCTGTGTGGAATGTAGGTCAGACAGACTAGTTCCTAGGAAGCCTCGTCCCTGGTTTCTGGTCCCTGGTCTCTGGTCCCTGGTCTCTGGTTCCTGGTCTCGGGTCTCTGGTCCCTGGTCTCTGGTTCCTGTCTGTGGTCTCGGGCCCTGGTCTCTGGTCTCTGGTTCCTGGTCTGTGGTCTCGGGCCCTGGTCTCTGGTCCCTGGTCTCTGGTTCCTGGTCTGTGGTCTCAGGTCCCTGGTCCCTGGTCCCTGGTCTCTGGTCTCTGGTCTCTGGTCTCTGGTCTCTGGTCTCTGGTCTCGGGTCCCTGGTCCCTGGTCCCTGGTCCCTGGTCTCTAGTCTCTAGTCTCTAGTCTCTAGTCTCTAGTCTCTAGTCTCTAGTCTCTAGTCTCTAGTCTCTAGTCTCTGGTCTCTGGTCTCTGGTCTCTGGTCTCTGGTCTCTAGTCTCTAGTCTCTAGTCTCTAGTCTCTAGTCTCTAGTCTCTAGTCTCTAGTCTCTAGTCTCTAGTCTCTAGTCTCTAGTCTCTAGTCTCTGGTCTCTGGTCTCTGGTCTCTGGTCTCTGGTCTCTGGTCTCTGGTCTCTGGTCTCTGGTCTCTGGTCTCTGGTCTCTGGTCTCTGGTCCAGCTGGGAAACTAGATGAACACATCAGCCTAGCCCTGGACACATTTCCTAGGCCAGTGGGACATGATACAGTTTTACTAGTGTGTCTGTTTGACGGGATGGGGGGTCTGTCTGTCTGTACTGCTCTCTGTGTGACCTTGGCTGAACTGTAACCCTCAGTAAAAGCCCTGCAGAAGTCATAGCGCTGCCCCATAGCTACTGTACCATGGTAAACACACACACACACACACACCCACACTCAAACTCACACGTCATCCCATCAACAGGTGTGTGTTATCAGGCAGTGCTGAGCAGTGCACTGTGGGGTGTTGTGTGTAGAAACAGAAACACCTGTGCCACTGTTATCTCGATAGACTGAAACCATTAACTCATAGTTCAGCTTGTCTTTCACATTGCTTTCTGTTTTGTTCATGTGAAAGTGAGCACTTTTGATTAGATAGTGATAGAAGGATCAGGCCTAGGCCCTAGCAGAGAAAGGTCATATGTTACTAGGAGGGGGGTGGTGGGGGCTGTCAAATTGGTTATGTGGACAGGTGTACAGTATACGTGTGTACGTGTGTGTACCTGTGTGTGTCCAGGTGCACTCAGATTTTTGGGGGTATATTTGGCTCTCCTATCACACTCTATCTCAGCAACACTTCCCCTGTAATGTTGCTCTGCCCCATTAACAATGAGTTTAGAAACGGCTGATAGAATGTTATCAGCATTACAAACAGGAGTGTGTGTTTCCCTGCTCTGGCTCTGATAGGCTATCTGACTGGTTGCTATGCGGTTGCTATCTGACTTCCTACTGATGTGATAGGATGTGTGACTTGTGATTGTAGAAGGCTGGGTCATGTGATACTGGAGCTTTTCCACACACCTGGACCGACGACCTAGCTGACCTCCCATCTGGCGGAGCGTGTTTACGGTAATGTACTGTATTGCATCAGCTGCAGCGCACAGCACACACCACAGGGGTACAGTTGCAGGTGTGTGTGTGTGTGTGTGTGTGTGTGTGTGTGTGTGTTTGCCTGTGTGTGTGGGAGAATGTGTACAGAACTGGCATCAGCTGCAGTTACATGTGTCTTTCTGCAATTACACATACACATCCCATGGGTACAGTGAGGGCAGAGGCCATGGCTGCTATGCAGGTGTGCTAGATAAATATGAGTGGTCATGACCTTAGTGTCAAAGTTAGACTGGCACCTACAGCCCAACTAAGGCTGAGAACACTGTTCTGTTGATTTTCATGTATTAATGTCTGTGTGTTTGCATCATCACACATTGTCAGAAATGGTCAAGGCACGCAAAGAGAGCCGACTGGAGAGAATTGGGATCAGAGAGTGGGGCGGTGTGTGTGTGTACTGGTGTGTGTGTGTACTGGTGTGTGTGCGTGTACTGGTGTGTACAAAATTAATGGTTATTTTAGGTCACATTACTTCAGACAGGGATGGATGAGAGGAGAGGAGGATGCTGGGTAATTTGTCAGAGCAGCACTCAGCACCCCTCTGTCCCCTATCCCTGGGGACCCACTAGGATGTCAACAGCATCTCGCTCTCTCTCTCTCTCTCTCTCTCTCTCTCTCTCTCTCTCTCTCTCTCTCTCTCTCTCTCTCTCTCTCTCTCTCTCTCTCTCTCTCTCTCTCTCTCTGTGTATCTCTATCTCTCTCTTTCTCTCGCTCTCTCTTCTCTCTCTCTCTCATGTCTGCCTGCATCTCTCCCACAACTACAGAAGTGTAATGGTAATATCCATACCATACCATAAAGCAGGGCATCAGGCCAGTACTTAACTGAATATATTATTTTAATTCAATTGCCTAAAGCTTTTTGTTTGCACCATCAAAATACAGACACAGCACACTATACAAAATACATAGAAACAGACAGTTATAATGCTATTTATTACATAGGCATTTATGTATTTCTGCTGTACAGCAATAGGCCTCTCAGGTTTGTAAACTGGTGGTGGTCAGTCAGTGGTCAATCCTCCCGCTCGTTTAATCCACCAATTAACCAGCGGAGTAATCAGTTGATGAAGTGATCGACCTTCTAACCTCTGACCTCTAACCTCCCTGACCTTAGCCCTGTTGGCCCCTGCTGACGGACAGTGAACATCTTTACGTGAGAGGAGCAGAGAGAAGTTGATGTCTCTTTGTGGCTCTGTCAGTGGTGTGTGTGTGTGTTTGTGTGTGTGTGTGTGTGTGTGAGAGAGAGAGTTAGAGAGAGTCTGTGGTGGTAGAGACAGAGAAACAGAGACCAACAGAGCAAGAGAGGAAGAGGCAGAAGGAGAAAGAGAAAGGAAATAAAGAGATGAACTGAGTATCTAAGTTTATCTAAGGCCACTGTATGTAGACTAAAGGAAACCCATCTGCTTGAGGAAGCGCAGGGTGATGATGGTATCAGATTAGCCCAGCTCAGATCAGCTTCTGATATCCCATCAGTCAAATCAGCCCAACATCAATGGCTGTGTAACTCTATCTCTCTGTATCTCTGATCTGGAATCTGGTGCACAGCAGAGCAAATAGAGGATGTCTGCTTCCTGTTGTTGGGTTATTAGAGGCATTCATGGTGGGACCACAGGGGCCATGTCATTTGATCAGGAAAGTTCTGGTCCTAACTAGGAAAACCTCTGGCCTCCTATGGTTGAAAAATGCTGGTACCTTTCTTTTCAGAAATCCAGGTTGAAGGATTTCCAGTTGGAGGATTTCCCTTCTTGCTATTCGACTCCTGATTCTGGGAAACCTCCAAATGGGATTTCTGGAAAACCTAGGAATTTTTGGAAAGTTAGGCTTACTGGTATCATGCATCCCTACTCCGGGGCATGCGACTAACAGAGAGGGAGAGAGAGAGAACAGAGGTCTGAGCTGTGTGTTGTTACAGTGTGTGTGTATTAGTGATGGGGGAAAAAATCGATACAGTTGCATATCGGGATATTATTTTTGACGATATATCTTATCGCTTTGACAATAACGCAATATAATTTTTGTGCTAGTTGTGCACCAAAACTCCAGTATTTTTTCTTTATAGCTTGTTCTCCATCTTCTTTTTAAATTGGGAGCCAATTTGTTTTCAGCTATTTTATTTCCATGACTGATCAAAACTTGTTTTCTCATGGCTTTCGTGTCCCTCTGCAGCAGACATATGGTGAGCAATATGTTTGGAAAATCAAAACGCAATAAAATCACAGTATCGAATCACAATACATATAGAATCGTGAGAATCGCAATACATATCGTATCGGCACCTAAGTATCGTGATTATCGTATCGTGAGGTCCCTGGCAATTCCCAGCCCTAGTGTTACTATCGTTTGAGGGTATTGTTTTACTAGAGGGTATTGTTTTACCCAGGTAGGATTATTTACAGGGATTAACCATGATCAGGCTCCTTTCTGTTATTACACAGGACAACAGCTTGACAACATTCCAACTGGACTTTTACACACACACACAGGGCTGGTTAATGGTGATCTGGCATTTGATGTTTCCTGCAGGTGGCTCATCTGTTGTGTTGTTTGTCAGGACTCTGTGTGTGTGTGTGTGTGTGTGTGTGTGTGTGTGTGTGTGTGTGTGTGTGTGTGTAATAGATGGTAAACCCCTGGAGTTCCCTCATCGGCAGTGTTAGACAGAGGAAGGCTCAGGAAGCAGGAAGCAGTGGTAGTGAAAGGTGTTCTATGTGGACAGTCTCTGTGTGTTTGTCTGTCTGACAGGTTCTTTATACTCTGTATTTGTGCTGTGGAAGTGTCTTCCTCCTTCCTGCAGCTCGCTCTGTGTGTGTTTGTTGTTTGGCGTGTTTTGGTGCTCTGTTCCCGGATCTGTGTGTGTGTTTAATTCTGTGTGTTCAGGTGGTATCATTTCCAGTCAGTGAGAGTTGTGCTGGTCTTTCCCTTCATCTCTGCTATGTGTGTATGTCATGATGGTGGTGACACACACACAAACACACACACACACACACACTTTCTCTCTATTTCTCTCTCTATCATTCCCTCTCTCTCTCTCTCTCTCTCTCTCTCTCTCTCTCTCTCTCTCTCTCTCTCTCTCTCGCTCTCTATCATTCCCTCTCTCTCCTCTTTCTCTCTCTCTCTCTCTCTCTCTCTCTTTCTCTCGCTCTCTCTTTCTCTCTCTCTCTCTCTCTCTCTCTCTTCTGTCTATCTCTATCTCTATCTCTCTCTCTCTCTCTCTCTCTCTCTCTCTCTCTCTCTCTATCATTCTCTCTCTCTCTCTCTCTATCATTCCCTCTTTCTCTCTCTCTCTCTCTCTCTCTCTTTCTCTCTCTGTCCGTGGTGTGATGCTGTGTGTCATTGTGTGTGACAATACCGTGAGCCAGGCGGTGATGTCACCCTCCATAGGAGGCAGGAACAGGACAGGAACCTCAGGCCACTTATCCGCATAACTACACACACATCCACTTTGTCTACCCTCCTGCGCCCCTTTCTCTCTCCTGGATTTCCCGGGACTCTCCGGTTCCATGCTGCCTTCCTAGTATTCCCCTGTTTCTCCTCTTCTTCTCCTTTCTGCCCTGATTCCTCCTGTTTATCCTTTTTGTCCTGATTCCTCCTGTTTATTTTTTCTGTCCTGATTCCTCCTGTTTAACCTTTCTGCCCTGATTCCTCCCATTTCTTTTTTCACCCTGATTCCTCCTGTTTTTCTGTTCTGTCCTGATTCCTCCTGTTTCTCCTTTCTGTCCTGATTCCTCTAGTATATCCTTTCTGTCCTGATTCCTCCTGTTTATCCTGGCCTGTAAAGCTCCCCTGAGGTTGTGAGTTGTTCTGTGTCTTAACACCACCACAGCCTATTGGATGCTGTGTTCCCTCCAACAGATCTCCTTCCCCAGCCCAACATGACTCACCCAGTCATCCCTGGCTGTCTCCATTAGCTGTTAAACAGCTCCAGTGTGTGTTGGTGAGGGGCCTGAGCCTGTAATCGGCTGTTTATGAATGAACAATGTGTTCGAAACATTGGCAGCTATTTTGGTGTTTAATCAAATAGGCCTAGCGTGTAAATCAAGTTTCTGTGGATATGTTCCCATCAGTCTACCAACTCTATGCATATAATGCTGTTAATAAGACATGGTTTGCATCCCAAATGGCACTCTGTTCCCTACATAGTGCACCCACTTCTGACCTGAGCACTATGGGCCCTGGTGAAAAGTTGTGCACTATAAAGTGAATGGGGTTCCATTCAGGATGCACCCAGGAAGGAGATACGTGTCTGGTCTCATTCACAAAGATACAGCGTTCATAAATGGAGGGAACAAAAACACACAGAGAGAGAGAGAGAGAGAGAGAGAGAGAGAGAGAGAGAGAGAGAGAGAGAGAGAGAGAGGAGAGAGAGAGAGAGAGGAGAGAGAGAGAGAGAGAGAGAGAGAGAGAGAGAGAGAGAGAGAGAGAGAGAGAGAGAGAGAGAGAGAGAGAGAGAGAGAGAGAGAGAGAGAGAGAGAGAGAGAGAGAGAGAGAGAGAGAGAGAGAGAGAGAGAGAGAGAGAGAGAGAGAGAGAGAGAGAGAGAGAGAGAGAGAGAGAGAGAAAGTGGCTTTGTTGTGCTAGCTGGTGCATCGACTGGGACGGATGGAGGGAGGGAGCAAGGGAAGAAAAGAGGGGCAGCGTTACGGTATTTACCCGGGGAGAGAGAGAGATTTTTTGTGTGCATGTCCTTGTTTTTCAGAGAAAGAGTGTGTGAGACTGAGACGATCTGTTTTTGTTTGTGTACGCAAATATGTGTTTGTATGCGTTGAGTGCGTTGGTAAATGTGTGTGTTCAGTGAGTGACAGGCCCTAATCATCTGAAGTGCCTGGACACAGTGTTCCACCCTCCAGTGCGTCCATGCAGCCTAGCGTTAACCCACACACAGGAACACACACACACACACACACACACACGAACACACTCATTTTGCAGTCATTAACATAGAATAGAATAGCCCAGCACTCAGCCCATCTGTATACATTCCTGTGTTGTGTTCTGGCTATTCTACTGTGATGGGTTCCAGCAGACTATGTATAGCACGTCTTTCAATGTGTTCCATTACTCTTCTCATGCAGGTCCTCCTCTCTTCACTCTCTCTCTCTTCCCATGCATTCCCTCCGTGTTCCCTCTCTCTGAGTTCCCTCTTTCTTTCCCTCCCTACCTCTTCCCTCCTTTCCTTCCCTCTTCTTCTCCCTACTTCTCTTCTCATACCTTCTCTCCTTCTTTCCCTCTCTCCCTCTTTCCCTTCACTCCTCTTCTCCTTCCTTATCTTGTCATACCTCCCTTCCTCCCTCCCTCCTCCCTCTTTCCCTCCATTCCCAGCAGTATTTATCAGCTCTGACTAGGACAGTTTAATTAAGCTGTGTGTTTACAGAGCTGGAGGTGTTACGTCAGTCAAATGCTGCTCCACTCTGCTCCACGCTGCTCCACTCTGCTCCACGCTGCTCCACTCTGCTCCACGCTGCTCCACATTGCTCCACTCTGCTCCACGCTGCTCCACTCTGCTTCACGCTGCTCCCCAATATCCAACAGCTGCCTCCGGGTCCACTCACAATGCTCTACTCTATCAGCACTAGGCTTGGGCGGTGTACCTTATATACCTTATATACCGTATATACCTTATATACCTTATATACCGTATATACCGTATATAAAGAGGGGGGAAAAAGTATTTAGTCAGCCACAAATTGTGCAAGTTCTCCCACTTAAAAAGATGAGAGAGGCCTGTAATTTTCATCATAGGTACACGTCAACTATGACAGACAAAATGACAAAAAAAAATCCAGAAAATCACATTGTAGGATTTTTAATGAATTTATTTGCAAATTATGGTGGAAAATAAGTATTTGGTCAATAACAAAAATGTCTCAATACTTTGTTATATACCCTTTGTTGGCAATGACACAGGTCAAACGTTTTCTGTAAGTCTTCACAAGGTTTTCACACACTGTTGCTGGTATTTTGGCCCATTCCTCCATGCAGATCTCCTCTAGAGCAGTGATGTTTTGGGGCTGTCGCTGGGCAACACGGACTTTCAACTCCCTCCAAAGATTTTGTATGGGGTTAAGATCTGGAGACTGGCTAGGCCACTCCAGGACCTTGAAATGCTTCTTACGAAGCCACTCCTTCGTTGCCCGGGCGGTGTGTTTGGGATCATTGTCATGCTGAAAGACCCAGCCACGTTTCATCTTCAATGAAGGAGGTTTTCACTCAAAATCTCACGATACATGGCCCCATTCATTCTTTCCTTTACACGGATGAGTCGTTCTAGTCCCTTTGCAGAAAAACAGCCCCAAAGCATGATGTTTCCACCCCCATGCTTCACAGTAGCTATGGTGTTCTTTGGATGCAACTCAGCATTCTTTGTCCTCCAAACACGACGATAGAGTTTTTACCAAAAAGTTCTATTTTGGTTTCATCTGACCATATGACATTCTCCCAATCCTCTTCTGGATCATCCAAATGCACTCTAGCAAACTTCAGACAGGCCTGGACATGTACTGGCTTAAGCAGGCGGACACGTCTTGCACTGCAGGATTTGAGTCCCTGGCGGCGTAGTGTGTTACTGATGGTAGGCTTTGTTACTTTGGTCCCAGCTCTCTGCAGGTCATTCACTAGGTCCCCCCGTGTGGTTCTGGGATTTTTGCTCACCGTTCTTGTGATCATTTTGACCCCTACGGGGTGAGATCTTGCGTGGAGCCCCAGATCGAGGGGAGATTATCAGTGGTCTTGAATGTCTTCCATTTCCTAATAATTGCTCCCACAGTTGATTTCTTCAAACCAAGCTGCTTACCTATTGCAGATTCAGTCTTCCCAGCCTGGTGCAGGTCTACAATTTTGTTTCTGGTGTCCTTTGTCAGCTCTTTGGTCTTGGCCATAGTGGAGTTTGGAGTGTGACTGTTTGAGGTTGTGGACAGGTGTATTTTATACTGATAACAAGTTCAAACAGATGCCATTAATACAGGTAACGAGTGGAGGACAGAGGAGCCTCTTAAAGAAGAAGTTACAGGTCTGTGAGAGCCAGAAATCTTGCTTGTTTGTAGGTGACCAAATACTTATTTTCCACCATAATTTGCAAATAAATTCATTAAAAATCCTACAATGTGATTTTCAGGAATTTTTTTTCTCAATTTGTCTTTCATAGTTGACGTGTACCTATGATGAAAATTACAGGCCTCTCTCATCTTTTTAAGTGGGAGAACTTGCACAAATAGTGGCTGGCTAAATACTTTTTTCCCCACTGTATATACCTTATATACCGTATATACCGTATATACCTTATATACCTTATATACCGTATAAACCTTATATACCGTATATACCTTATATACCGTATAAACCTTATATACCGTATATACCTTATATACTGTATAAAGGTACAGTGTGGTCCTCTGTAACTCAGCTGGTAGAGCACGGCGCTTGTAACGCCAAGGTAGTGGGTTCGATCCCCGGGACCACCCATACACAAAAATGTATGCACGCATGACTGTAGGTCGCTTTGGATAAAAGCGTCTGCTAAATGGCATATTATTATAATTATTATTTACCTTGTAAACCTTATATACCTTGTATACCGTATAAACCTTATATACCTTATATACCTTATATACTGTATATACAGTTGAAGTCGGAAGTTTACATACACTTAGGTTGGAGCCATTAAAACTTGTTTTTCAACCACTTCACACATTTCTTGTTAACAAACTATAGTTTTGGCAAGTCGGCTAGGACATCTACTTTGTGCATGACACAAGTAATATTTCCAACAATTGTTTACAGACAGATTATTTCACTTATAATTCACTGTATCACAATTCCAGTGGGTCAGAAGTTTCCATACACTAAGTTGACGGTGCCTTTAAACAACTTGGAAAATTCCAGAAAATGATTTCATGGCTTTAGAAGCTTCTGATAGGCTAATTGACACAATTTGAGTCAATTGGAGGTGTGCCTGTGGATGTTTTTCAAGGCCTACCTTCAAACTCAGTGCCTCTTTGCTTGACATCATGGGAAAATCAAAAGAAATCAGCCCTCCACAAGTCTGGTTCAACCTTGGGAACAATTTCCAAACGCCTGAAGGTACCACGTTCATCTGTACAAACAATAGTACACAAGTATAAACACCATGGGACCACGCAGCCGTCATACCGTTCAGGAAGGAGACGCGTTCTGTCTCCAAGAGGTTAACGTACTTTGGTGCGAAAAGTGCAAATCAATCCCAGAACAACAGCAAAGGACCTTGTGAAGATTCTGGAGGAAACAGGTACAAAAGTATCTATATCCACAGTAAAACGAGTCCTATATCGACATAACCTGAAAGGCCGCTCAGCAAGGAAGAAGCCACTGCTCCAAAACCGCCATAAAAAAGCCAGACTACGGTTTGCAACTGCACATGGGGAAAAATATCTTACTTTTTGGAGAAATGTCCTCTGGTCTGATGAAACAAAAATACAACTGTTTGGCCATAATGACCATCGTTAGGTTGGGAGGAAAAAGGGGGTCGCTTGCAAGCAGAAGAACACCATCCCAACCATGAAGCACGGGGGTGGCAGCATCATGCTGTGGGGGTGCTTTGCTGCAGGAGGGACTGGTGCACTTCACAAAATAGATGGCATCATGAGGAAGGAAAATGATGTGGATATATTGAAGCAACATCTCAAGACATCAGTCAGGAAGTTAAAGCTTGGTCGCAACTGGGTCTTCCAAATGGACAATGACCCCAAGCATACTTCCAAAGTTGTGGCAAAATGGCTTAAGGACAACAAAGTCAAGGTATTGGAGTGGCCATCACAAAGCCCTGACCTCAATCCTATAGAAAATGTGTGGGCAGAACTGAAAAAGCGTGTGTGAGCAAGGAGGCCTACAAACCTGACTCAGTTACACAAGCTCTGTCAGGAGGAATGGGCCAAAATTCACCCAACTTATTATGGGAAGCTTGTGGAAGGCTACCCGAACCGTTTGACCCAAGTTAAACAATTTAAAGGCAATGCTACCAAATACTAATTGAGTGTATGTAAACTTCTGACCCACTGGGAATGTGATGAAATAAATAAAAGCTGAAATAAATCATTCTCTACTATTATTCTGACATTTTACACTCTTAAAATAAAGTGGTGATCCTAACTGACCTAAGACAGGGAATTTTTACTAGGATTAAATGTCGGGAATTGTGAAAAACTGAGTTTAAATGTATTTGGCTAAGGTGTATGTAAACTTCTGACTTCAACTGTACCTTATATACCTTATAAACCGTATACGGGGGTATTTAGAAATAGCCACGAGATGGTTTTTCAATACCGTCAATACAGTTGAAACTATTTCTTTTAAGTTTTTCAATAAATTGTTAGCTATTTGTAGCTACTTTTTAAGTAAATACCTGCAGTCAACTTATGCATCACGTTAGGAGATCAAGCAGATTGCGTTCTTCATTTCACCTGTCACATTATTTAACATTATGAATCTTACCGTAGTTCCCTAGACCAGTTGAGCCAGTCACGTGTTTGTTTGTAAATAGCACAATGGGAGAAAGCGGGAGCAGGTGGATTGTGTGGGGTCGCGTTTTATATTGAAAGCCAACAGTGTTTTTTTGCTCCAATAGAGTAATCAGGAACGTGCAACTATAGTTGTCCTTCACATAAAATACATTAGTGCAACACATTTGGGAGAATATAGCTTCATTTTCATCAGATGACAACAGAAGTGTAACGCTATTTGGTTGGCAGCCACACAAGTAAATTAGCTTACAATGAAAAAGCAAGGTATTTTGTTGCAAAAAATTATGCATAGCCATTATATTTCTAATGTTTGTCATATAATGAATGTAGCCAGCTACATTTACGAGGGGACAATGCAAATAGTCTGGGTAGCCGATTGATTAGCTGTTCAGGAGTCTTATGGCTTGGGGGTAGACGCTGTTAAGAAGCCTTTTGGACCTAGACTTGGCGCTCCGGTACCGCTTGCGGTGCGGTAGCAGAGAGAACAGTCTATGACTAGGGTGGCTGGAGTCTTTGACAATTTTGAGGGCCTTCCTCTGACACTGCCTGGTATAGAAGTCCTGGATGGCAGGAAGCTTGGCCCCAGTGATGTACTGGGCCGTACGCACTACCCTCTGTAGTGCCTTGCGGTCGGAGGCCGAGCATTTGCCATACCAGGCGGTGATGCAACCAGTCAGGATGCTCTCGATGGTGCAGCTGTATAATTATTTGAGGATCTGAGGACCCATGCCAAATCTTTTCAGTCTCCTTAGGGGGAATAGGCTTTGTCGTGCCCTCTTCACGACTGTCTTGGTGTGTTTGGACCATGATAGTTAGTTGGTGATGTGGACACCAAGGAACTTGAAGCTCTCAACCTGTTCCACTACATCCCCGTCGATGAGAATGGGGGCATGCTCAGTCCTCTTTTTTTTCCTGTAGTCCACAATCATCTTCTTTGTCTTGGTCATGTTGAGGGAGAGGTTGTTATCCTGGCACCATACGGCCAGGTCTCTGACCTCCTCCCTATAGGCTGTCTCATCGTTGTCGGTGATCAGGCCTACCACTGTTGTGTCGTCGGCAAACTTAATGATGGTGTTGGAGTCGTGCCTGGCCATGCAGTCATGAGTGAACAGGGAGTACAGGAGGAGACTGAGCACGCACACCTGAGGGTCCCCCGTGTTGAGGATCAGTGTGGCAGATGTGTTGTTACCTACCCTTACCACCTGGGGGCGGCCCGTCAGGAAGTCCAGGATCCAGTTGCAGAGGGAGGTGTTTAGTCCCAGGATCCTTAGCTTAGTGATGAGCTTTGAGGGCACTATGGTGTTGAATGCTGAGCTGTAGTCAATTAATAGCATTCTCACGTAGGTGTTCCTCTTGTCCAGGTGGGAAAGGGCAGTGTGGAGTGCAATAGAGATTGCATCATCTGTTGATCTGTTGGGGCGGTATGCAAATTGGAGTGGGTCTAGGGTTTCTGGGATAATGGTGTTGATGTGAGCCATGACCAGCCTTTCAATGCACTTCATGGCTACAGACGTCAGTGCTACGGGTCGGTAGTCATTTAGGCAGGTATCTTAGTGTCCTTGGGCACGGGGACTATGGTGGTCTGCTTGAAATATGTTGGTATTACAGACTCAGTCAGGGACATGTTGAAAATATCAGTGAAGACACTTGCCAGTTGGTCAGCACATGCTCGGAGTACACGTCCTGGTAATCCGTCTGGCCCTGCGGCCTTGTGAATGTTGACCTGCTTAAAAGTCTTACTCACATTGGCTACGGAGAGCGTGATCACATAGTCATCCGGAACAGCTGGTGCTCTCATGCATGCTTCAGTGTTGCTTGCCTCGAAGCGAGCATAGAAGTGGTTTAGCTCATCTGGAAGTCTTGTGTCACTGGGCAGCTCGCGGCTGTGCTTCCCTTTGTAGTCTGTAATAGTTTGCAAGCCCTGCCACATCCGACGAGCGTCAGAGCCGGTGGAGTACGATTAAATCTTAGTCCTGTATTGACTCTTTGCCTGTTTGATGGTTCGTCAGAGGGCATAGCGGGATTTCTTATAAGCGTCCGGGTTAGAGTCCCGCTCCTTGAAAGCGGCAGCTCTTCCCTGTAGCTCAGTGCGGATGTTGCATGTAATCCATGGCTTCTGGTTGGGGTATGTACGTACGGTCACTGTGGGGATGACGTCATCGATGCACTTATTGATGAAGCCAGTGACTGATGTGGTGTACTCCTCAATGCTATCTGAAGAATCCCGGAACATGTTCCAGTCTGTGCTACCAAAACAGTCCTGTAGCTTAGCATCTGCATCATCTGACCACTTTTTTATTAACCGAGTCACTGGTGCTTCTTGCTTTAGTTTTTGCTTATAAGCAGGAATTAGGAGGATAGAGTTATGGTCAGATTTGCCAAATGGAGGGCGAGGGAGAGCTTTGTATGCGTCTCTGTGTGTGGAGTAAATGTGGTCTAGAGTTTTTTTCCTCTGGTTGCACATTTAACATGCTGGTAGAAATTAGGTAGAACTGATTTAAGTTTCCCTGCATTAAAGTCCCCGGCCACTAGGAGCGTTGCCTCTGGATGAGCGTTTTCCTGTTCACTTATGGCCTTATACAGCTCATTCAGTGCAATCTTAATGTCAGCATTGGTTTGTGGTGGTAAATAGACAGCTATGAAAAATATAGATGAAAACTCTCTTGGTAAATAGTGTGGTCTACAGCTTATCATAAGATACTCTACCTCAGGCGAGCAAAACCTCGAGACTTCCTTAGTATTTGATTTTGTGCACCAGCTGTTGTTTACAAATATACACAGACCGCCACCCCTTGTCTTACCGGAGTCAGCCGTTCTATCCTGCCGATGTAGCGTATAGCCCGCTAGCTGTATGTTGTCCATGTCGTCGTTCAGCCACGACTCGGTGAAACATAATATATTACAGTTTTTAATGTCCCGTTGGTAGGATAACCGTAATCTTAGGTCATCTAATTTATTCTCAAATGATTGAACATTGGCTAATAGGAGTGATGGAAAAGGCAGTTTACTCGCTCGCCGTCGGATCCTTACAAGGCACCCCGACCTACATCCACGATATCTCCGTCTCTTTCTCATGCGAATGGCGGGGATTTGGGCCTTGTCGGGTGTCTGTAGGATATCCTTCGTGTCCGACTTGTTGAAGAAAAAATCTTCGTCCAATACGAGGTGAGTAATCGCTTTCCTGATATCCAGAAGCTCTTTTTGGTTATAAGAGACGATGGCAGAAACATTATGTACAAAATAAATTACAAATAACACGGAAAAACGCACATAATAGTACAATTGGTTAGAGGGCTGTAAAACGGCAGCCATCTTCTCCAGCGCCATTCAATCCCCCTTACAATAGAGGTCCTGGATGGCAGGAAGCTTGGCCCCAGTGATGTACTGGGCCGTACACACTACCCTCTGTACTGCCTTGCGGTCAGAGGCTGAGCAGTTGCCATACCAGGCAGTAATGCAACCAGTCAGGATGCTCTTGATGGTCAGAGCGCTGTTTGCTGATAGAATGCCTGTTCGTGAATTCTCATCCGAGTGGAGAAGTGCAACTGAAGCACAGAATTATTCTGATGCCGAGCAGAAATTACAATAAGAATCATTTTTGATTTTTACAAAACGCAGCAAGATATTTCTTATGCGTTTTATATTTTTTTCCTGCATGAAAATTGCTGAATTCTACTTTAACGTGACCCTTAAATTGAACTTTCTAGTTATCTAAGGTGACGGGGCAACATACTGTGGTATCTGGATCTTAATTTCTTTGCGTTTTTTCTCCTCTCTGTTCTCGGTCCGTCGGCTCCTCCCCCATCTTCTTCGAGCAGAGCAGGCAGGCCTGTTGCCCTAGTGACTCCAGACTCCACACAGACACAGCGTGGACACATGCTGCTCGAGAGCCAGTACTGTTCTTTCTTCAGACAAGCATGCATCAAAACATTGTTAATTTGCACTATGTCTCTCATTCAAACTAACCAAAAATGACATTCGGTAGCTCCTACCTATAAATGTATAACTTTATGAGCTGGATTGCCTGTATTTGCAATTAGTTTATTTTCGTTTGCGCAAATTAGCATATTTAGCTAGCAGCCTCCATGGAAATGTGCTATTATTTGTGCTAATTCTGTTAGCATTCTGGTAATAGATGTCCAATGGGCTTTTTTGCGGGGGTGTTTTGGCGCCCCCTTGTGTACTAAGCCAGTAATATCGGAAGTCCCGGGATGAGAGAAGGACAGTATGACGATATCAAAATCTGGACACCGCCCAACCCTAATCAGCACACATACACACACACACACACACACACACACACAGGCATGCATGCATGTATGGCACAGACACAGGCGCGCCACATTTACGTACACACACACACGCACGTCAGCTGTCTGCTGTCACTTCGATTTCTACTCTCTGCTCTAACCTGTCCTCTCTCCCTCTCTCCCTCTCCTCCTCTCTGCTCCCTCCCCCTTACTCTCTCCACTAGAGCCTGACTGATATGTTTTTTTGGGTCCGATACCGATTCCGATTTTTTGGGGGACACAACTTACCGATACCGATATATCTGCCGATATACTGTTTTATGCCAGGGAAATTAAAAGGTGTAATTATTCCACAGTGAATTCTCATAAATTGCTATCCAAAACAGTAATTGTCCAATAAATATGCTTCAAATGTTGATTTCTTACATTGTTAAATTAATGACACATCATGAGGATGGCCGCACGTGTTTAGATCAGTGTGAGATTGTTTTTTTCATCCTATTGATTGAATATTGGTTATCGGTGGAATTATCGGCCAATACTGATATAGCGTTAAAAGGCCAATATAAACCTCTTCTCCACCTCTTCTATGTCCTCTCTTCTCTCCATATTCTCTGTCCTCTCTTCTCTTCTCTCCATATTCTCTGTCCCTTGCCTCACTCTTGATCCTCTCTCTCTCTCTCTCTCTCTCTCTCTCTCTCTCTCTCTCTCTCTCTCTCTCTCTCTCGCTCTCAATCCAATTCAATTCAATTTAGGGGCTTTATTGGCATGGGAAACATATGTTTACATTGCCAAAGCAAGTGAAATAGATAATAAACAGAAGTGAAATAAACAATAAAAGATTAACAGTAAACATTACACTCACAAAAGTTCCAAAAGAATAAAGACATTTCAAGTGTTATATTATGTATATATACAGTGTTGTAATGATGTGCAAATAGTTAAAGTACAAAAGGAAAAATAACTAAAGGTTATATTTACAATGGTGTTTGTTCTTCACTGGTTGCCCTTTTCTTGTGGCAACAGGTCTCAAATCTTGCTGCTGTGCAGCTCAGTTTCCACCTCATTTTGTGGGCAGTGTGCACATAGCCTGTCTTTTCTTGAGAGCCAGGTCTGCCTGTACATAGTCAAAGATTTCCTTAATTTTGGGTCAGTCACAGTGGTCAGATATTCTGCCACTGTGTACTCTCTGTTTAGGGCCAAATAGCATTCTAGTTTGCTCAGTTTTTTTGTAAATAGTTTCCAATGTGTCAAGTAATTATCTTTTTGTTTTCTCATGATTTGGTTGGGTCTAATAATGTTGCTGTCCTGGGGCTCTGTGGGGTCGGTTTGTGTTTGTGAACAGAGCCCCAGGGCCAGCTTGCTCAGGGGGCTCTTCTCCAGGTTCATTTCTCAGTAGGTGATGGCTTTGTTATGGAAGGTTTGGGAATCGCTTCCTTTTAGGTGGTTGTAGAATTTAACGGCTCTTTTCTGGATTTTGATACTTAGCGGGTATCGGCCTAATTCTGCTCTGCATGCATTATTTGGTGTTTTACGTTGTACACTGAGGATATTTTTGCAGAATTCTCGGTTGGTTAGCGGACCCCATACCTCACAACCAAAAAGGGCAATGGGTTCTATAACTGATTCAAGTATTTTTAGGCAGATCCTAAATTGTATGTCGAATTTTATGTTCCTTTTGATGGCATAGAAGGCCCTTTTTGTTCACAGCTTTGTGGAAGTTACCTGTGGCGCTGATGTTTAGGCCGAGGTATGTATAGTTTTTTTGTGTGCTCTAGGGCAACAGTGTCTAGATGGAATTGTATCTATTATCTATCTATTGTATGTATTCGTGGTCCTGGCAACTGGACCTTTTTTGGTACACCATAATTTTTTGTCTTACTGAGATTTACTGTCAGGGCCCAGGTCTGACAGAATCTGTGCAGAAGATCTAGGTGCTGCTGTAGGCCCTCCTTGGTAGCACCAGATCATCAGCAAACAGTAGACATTTGACTTCAGATTCTAGTAGGGTGAGGCCGGGTGCTGCAGACTGTTCTAGTGCCCTCGCCAATTCGTTGATATATATGTTGAAGAGGGTGGGGCTTAAGCTGCATCCCTGTCACCCCCCCCTGGCCCTGTGGAAAGAAATGTGTGTGTTTTAAAAATATGTATATGTTTTTGCTGTTTGTTCTTTGTTATACAGTGAGGGAAAAAAGTATTTGATCCCCTGCTGATTTTGTAAGTTTGCCCACTGACAAAGAAATGATCAGTCTATAATTTTAATGGTAGGTTTATTTGAACAGTGAGAGAAAGAATGACAACAAAAGAATCCAGAAAAACGCATGGCAAAAATGTTATAAATTGATTTGCATTTTAATGAGGGAAATAAGTATTTTACCCCCTCTCAATCAAAAAGATTTCTGGCTCCCAGGTGTCTTTTATACAGGTAACGAGCTGAGATTAGGAGCACACTCTTAAAGGGAGTGCTCCTAATCTCAGTTTGTTACCTGTATAAAAGACACCTGTCCACAGAAGCAATCAATCAATCAGATTCCAAACTCTCCACCATGGCCAAGACCAAAGAGCTCTCCAAGGATGTCAGGGACAAGATTGTAGACCTACACAAGGCTGGAATGGGCTACAAGACCATCGCCAAGCAGCTTGGTGAGAAGGTGACAACAGTTGGTGCGATTATTCACAAATGGAAGAAACACAAAAGAACTGTCAATCTCCCTCGGCCTGGGGCTCCATGCAAGATCTCACGTCGTGGAGTTGCAATGATCATGAGAACGGTGAGGAATCAGCCCAGAACTACACGGGAGGATCTTGTCAATGATCTCAAGGCAGCTGGGACCATAGTCACCAAGAAAACAATTGGTAACACACTACGCCGTGAAGGACTGAAATCCTGCAGCGCCCGCAAGGTCCCCCTGCTCAAGAAAGCACATACACAGGCCCGTCTGAAGTTTGCCAATGAACATCTGAATGATTCAGAGGAGAACTGGGTGAAAGTGTTGTGGTCAGATGAGACCAAAATGGAGCTCTTTGGCATCAACTCAACTCGCCGTGTTTGGAGGAGGAGGAATGCTGCCTATGACCCCAAGAACACCATCCCCACCGTCAAACATGGAGGTGGAAACATTATGCTTTGGGGGTGTTTTTCTGCTAAGGGGACAGGACAACTTCATCGCATCAAAGGGACGATGGACGGGGCCATGTACCGTCACATCTTGGGTGAGAACCTCCTTCCCTCAGCCAGGGCATTGAAAATGGGTTGTGGATGGGTATTCCAGCATGACAATGACCCAAAACACACGGCCAAGGCAACAAAGGAGTGGCTCAAGAAGAAGCACATTAAGGTCCTGGAGTGGCCTAGCCAGTCTCCAGACCTTAATCCCATGAAAATCTGTGGAGGGAGCCTCGAAACCTTAATGACTTGGAGAAGATCTGCAAAGAGGAGTGGGACAAAATCCCTCCTGAGATGTGTGCAAACCTGGTGGCCAACTACAAGAAACGTCTGTCCTCTGTGATTGCCAACAAGGGTTTTGCCACCAAGTACTAAGTCATGTTTTGCAGAGGGGTCAAATACTTATTTCCCTCATTAAAATACAAATAAATTTATAAAAAATGTTGACATGCATTTTTCTGGATATTTTTGTTGTTATTCTGTCTCTCACTGTTCAAATAAACCTACCATTAACATTATAGACTGATCATGTCTTTGTCAGTGGGCAAACGTACAAAATCAGCAGGGGATCAAATACTTTTTTCCTTCACTGTAGGGTCAAAATGATTGGAGAAGAGGTTTATCCATACATCTCCGTTTTGGATAGATAACTCTTCATGTTGTTGTTTGTTTGGAGTTTTCCAATTTTCCAAGAAGTGGTTTGATTCTATGGATTCTACAATTACATTGAGCTGATTTCTGACGTGCTGTTCCTTCTTTTTCTGTACTGCATTTCTGTATTGTTTTAGTGATTCACCATAGTGAAGGCGTAGGTTCAGGTTTTCTGGGTCTCTATGTTTTTGGTTGGATTTCTTTCTTAGGTTTTTGCATTCTTTTTCAAACCATTTGTCATTGTTGCTAATTTTCTTTGTTTGCCTGCTTGAAATGTTTAGATTTGATAGGGAAGCTGAGAGGTCAAAATTACCTACCATCACTATTACAGTGGAACATTTTGTCCAGGAAATTGTCTAGAAGGGATTGAATTTGTTGTTGCCTAATAGTTTTTTGGTAGATTTCCACACTACTTTCCTTCCATCTATAGCATTTCTTAATGTTATTCAGTTGCTTTGGCTTTGATGCCTCATGATTGAGCATAGCTCTGTTCAAGTAGAGTGGGATTTTGCTGTGATCTGATAGGGGTGTCAATGGACTGACTGTGAACGCTCTAAGAGACTCTGGGTTGAGGTCAGTGATAAAGTAGTCTACAGTACTACCGCCAAGACATGAGCTATAGGTGTACCTACCATAGGAGTCCCCTTGAAGCCTACCATTGACTATGTACCCTACGTCCGACAGAGCTGCAGGAGTTGTGACCTGTTTTTGTTGGTTATGTTGTCGTAGTTGTGCCTAAGGGGGCATATGGGGGAGGGAATGCTGTCACCTCCAGGTAGGTGTTTGTCCCCCTGTGTGCTGAGGGTGTCAGGTTCTTGTCCAATTCTGGCATTTAGGTCGCAACAGACTAGTACATGTCCCTGGGCCTGGAAATTGTTGATCTCTCTCTCTCTCTCTCTCTCTCTCTCTCTCTCTCTCTCTCTCTCTCTCTCTCTCTCTCTCTCTCTCTCTCTCTCTCTGTGTGTCCCTGGCTCTCTAGCTTTGTTCTGTTGTGTAAACACCTCTTACTGTTAACACCTGACAGAGGAACAATTTGTGCCCAGATCTCCACTTTAAATAGTTTTCCTGTCTTCCATGCAGCACTCCTTTCTTTCCCTGAGAGGGGGAACGAGGGAGAGAGAGGAGGAGGGGAGGGCGAAAAAGAGAGGGAAAGGAGAGAGGATGAGGAAAATATATGCCCTCAGAGGGGAGCAGCGTGGTGTGTGAAGTCTAGTAATGTGTGTGTGTGCGCACGTGTGTGCATGCGTTCCTCCGTTCATTGGTGTGTGTGTGTGTGTTTTAAGAGAGAAAGAGAGCTAGACTACCTTGGCACCCACCTGTGTGTGGATTTGTCTTATATAGCGGGTTTTGTGTGTGTGAATGATATATAGGCTATGTATATGTATATGAACTTGCCCGATTTTCACCAATATGTGTACCGTAAGCTTACTGTATCCTGTATTCTAGGTGTGTGTGTGCATGCTCCAGTATTTCACTGGCTATTGTGGCTGTCTGGCAGTTGTTGGGCCACATCTGGGTACAGAGGAGGTTATTACTCTCTCTCTCTCTCTCTCTCTCGCTCTCCCCCTCCCTCCCTTCCTCTGTCCCTCTCCCTCTCACTATGACACGTCCACTGTAGACACATCAGAGAGGCTCAGTCCTCTCAGCGCATGATTCATCCCTCTCTTTTTTTCTCTATGTGGGGGGAAGAAGGGAAGAAGAAGCCTGTTTTTCCTGCCCTGGGGCACCACAGAGAGAGACAGACAGAGGGATAGAGAGAGATAGAGAGAGAGAAGGAGAGATAAAACTATGTTTTTTGGAATTGAAAGAGAGGGATAGAAAGAGGGGCAGGGGGAGAAAGAGAGAAGACGGGAGAAGAGCAAGAAAGTATGAGAGACAGGAAATTAGACAATAAATAGAAAGAAGAGATTAACAAGAGAAGGAAATAAGTTATAAACGGATTGAAAAAGTGAAAAACAGAAAAATAAGAAAAGTAAGAGATATACAGTGTGTTTCAGAGAGAGAGGGAAAGAGAGAGTGACAGTGAAAAGAGAGGGAGAATGAATACACAGGGTAAGACAGGACATGTTAGCTAGGTGACATCATGTGTTAGTCAGGTGTTGTGTCGGTCTCTTATAGAATCCCCAGGCAGAGACAGCTCACTAAAACAGCCTTGTCACACTCTCTGATCTGCTCTACTCTCTCTGCTCTCTCTGTTCTCTCTGCTCTACTCTCTCTGTTCTCTCTGCTCTACTCTCTCTGTTCTCTCTGCTCTATTCTCTCTGTTCTCTCTGCTCTACTCTCTCTGTTCTCTCTGCTCTACTCTCTCTGCTCTCTCTGTTCTCTCTGCTCTACTCTCTCTGTTCTCTCTGCTCTACTCTCTCTGTTCTCTCTGTTCGCTCTGTTCTACTCTCTCTGTTCTCTCTGTTCTACTCTCTTTGTTCTCTCTGCTCTACTCTCTCTGCTCTACACTCTCTGTTCTCTCTGTTCTCTCTGCTCTCTCTGCTCTCTCTGCTCTCTCTACTCTCTCTACTCTCTCTGCTCTCTCTACTCTCTCTACTCTCTCTGCTCTCTCTACTCTCTCTGCTCTCTCTGCTCTCTCTGCTCTCTGTTCTCTCTACTCTCTCTACTCTCTCTGCTCTCTCTACTCTCTCTACTCTCTCTACTCTCTCTACTCTCTCTGCTCTCTCTACTCTCTCTGCTCTCTCTGCTCTCTCTGCTCTCTGTTCTCTCTACTATCTCTACTCTCTCTGCTCTCTCTACTCTCTGTTCTCTCTACTATCTCTACTCTCTCTGCTCTCTCTACTCTCTGTTCTCTCTACTCTCTCTACTATCTCTACTCTCTCTGCTCTCTCTACTCTCTGTTCTCTCTACTCTCTCTACTATCTCTACTCTCTCTGCTCTCTCTACTCTCTGTTCTCTCTACTCTCTACTATCTCTACTCTCTCTGCTCTCTCTACTCTCTACTATCTCTACTCTCTCTACTCTCTCTGCTCTCTCTACTCTCTCTACCCTCTCTGCTCTCTCTGCTCTCTCTGCTCTACTCTCTACTCTCTCTGCTCTCTCTACTCTCTCTACCCTCTCTACTATCTCTGCTCTACTCTCTCTACTCTCTCACCTCTATGGGATGACTAGTGCCCAGAGTTTTTACTGACTGTGTGATGTGACCTAGGGCTTTAACTAGGGTCCAGAGTTATTCCTGGTCAGGTCACATGGTCAGGAAATACTCCTGTCTGACCTCACTGGAACCTTTGGCCATGTACCATGTTCTGCACACATCCTGACCATGTCACATCCTGACCATGTCACATTCTGACCAGGTCACATTCTGACCAGGTCACATCCTGACCAGGTCACATTCTGACCATGTCACATCCTGACCAGGTCACATCCTGACTATGTCACATCTAAGCAGGAAAGTAATGTGCACTAATCACTGCATACTCCTCTGAGAAGGCTAACTGAGAATGCTAATGGTAATGCTAAATGAAAAGGCTAACTGAGAAGGCTAACGGATAATGCTATGTAGATGGTCTATTCCAATGGTAATTGTGACCTCTGCAGCAGTGTTCCAGTAGCAGTAGTCAGAGCAGAGTAATGGGTTGTCAGGGCCTCAGTCCACATCGTTATCCTCTTCGTCGTTAGGGGAATAGTCAGCCCCATGGAGAGCAGTGGGAGAGGTCGTAAATACCTTTTAATCGGCCAGTCAGTGTGTGGACGTGTACATGCGTGCGTGTGTGTGTGTGTGCATGTTTAATGTGTGTGTGTATGAGATAGAGAATGTGGGCTTCATTAAGTGTGAGGAGCGGAGGACAGTGGGAGCTGTGGGCCTCAGCTGTCTGGGATTCAGCAGCATTGTAACCCGCCTCAACTGGCTGCCTCTCGACAAGCATGTCTTCTCAATGGAAATCTCTCGCTCTCTCTCTCTCTCTCTCTCTCTCTCTCTCTCTCTCTCTCTCTCTCTCTCGCTCTCTCTCTCTCTCTCTCTCTCTCTCTCTCTCTCTCTCTCTCTCTCTCTCGCTCCCCCTCTCATCTCTCCTACTGAAGAAGTTCCAAACAGAACATGAACTCATGATGGGCCAATGGAAGCGCTGCACATCATGTCATTCCTGTCTCCATGCCAACAGGATGGTAGTGTGGGGATAAACACAGGGAGCTTGGCTTGGCATCGGGATAGGCATGATGAGGACAGTGGAAAGAGTGAATGGTGCAAACAGGCAGGTTGTTGATTGGCGGGGCTGGCAGGGTCCAAGGTAGTCCAGGTTGGTGGGTCCCACCCATGCTAAGCAGTTAGTTAGAAAACCTGGCTCGCAGCATTGACTGTTGGTCTGGCTGATATTGTGGTGATACTGCAGTGATACTATAGTTATTATCAGTGGTACAGCTCCAATGGGGCACAAAGGGGTTGGTTTCTATCAGTGTCTATCAGTGTGACTTTGCCCTTTGGCTCAGTTATATCACCCTGGTTTATCACCCTGGTTTGTTGTGCAAGATGAAACCAGGTGGATACCCACGTGAAAAATATGAGCAGTGTGTGATGTATGGTAGATTAGCTTCAGTGTACTGTTATTGGCAGTGCACTTAGGCAAGAGAGTATTAGTGGTGTTGTGGGTTAGGGTGTGTGTATGTGTCCGATGTCTGTGTATGCATAACTTAAGCCCTATATTCTCAGTCCAGGCCCCTTACCTCCTCTCTGTCCTGCCCCCCCCACTTTCTCTACTCAGGTAGTTTGGCCGTGGCTGGCTGTAAATATATTCCCTGGCCTGTCTGTCTGCAGCAGCAGGTGTTAGTATGGGTGCAGCAGATCACACAGGTCAACACACCGCCCGCACGACCCTCAGGTGCTCCAGTCTACCAACCACTCTAATCCAGGCCTGGGCCACGTTCAGTAACCAAACGATTCCTTGTTCTACATGTCAGAGAGGCATGTTTGTTCTACATAGCATATCTCTATCTGAAAGTTCGAAAACATTGCATCCTGCTGAACGCGCCCCTGGCCTGTGCACACCCTCTATCCTCCCTAGACACCCCTCTCCAACCCTCCTCTCTAACCCCTCCTCTCTAACTCCTCCTCTCTAACTCCTCCTCTCTAACCCTCCTCTCTAACCCGCCTCTCTAACCCGCCTCTCCAACCCTCCTCTCTAACCCCTCCTCTCTAACTCCTCCTCTCTAACCATCCTCTCTAACCCTCCTCTCTAACCCCCCTCTCTAACCCCCCTCTCTAACCCTCCTCTTTAACCCTCCTCTCTAACCCCTCTTCTCTAACCCTCCTGTCTAATCCCCCTCTCTAACCCTCCTCTCTAACCCTCCTCTCTAACCCTCCTCTCTAACCCTCATCTCTAACCCCCCTCTCTAACCCCTATTCTCTAACCCTCCTCTCTAACCCCCCTCTCTAACCCCTCCTCTCTAACCCTCCTCTCTAACCCCCCTCTCTAACCCCTTGCCCTGGCAGTATGCGGACAGCTTTACACCCCTCTATAAACCACACCAGGTGTGTGGGTTTAGGGTAGCAGGCTACACAGTATTAGCATAATGAGAGAGTTCCTCCTGCCTTCTGTTTGTTTTAGACCAGGGGTAGGCAACTTGCCTTGGGCCGATTTTTGTCTGAGCAAATGGTCGGGGAGATGGAAAATAATTATAATAATTTGTAACTGCAAATTCACCACAACTAAGCCCAAAAAGAGAATGTATTTAAAA
Organism: Coregonus clupeaformis; assembly: GCF_020615455.1. Taxonomy (NCBI): domain Eukaryota; kingdom Metazoa; phylum Chordata; class Actinopteri; order Salmoniformes; family Salmonidae; genus Coregonus; species Coregonus clupeaformis. The sequence goes on along the minus strand of NW_025533748.1, from coordinate 47,390 downwards.
ATAACTGTTTTAGACAGAGAGCTCCATCTGGCCCCTAACCACCACCGCTACCACCACCCACTACTCTAGTCTACTCCAACCCCTGTAGGGCTGCTGCCACCGCTGGGGGAGTGTTGCTGAAAAAGAGAGATAGGGTGAAGGCCAGCTGAGACCAGGTGTTGTGTGTGTACGGGGGGCTGGAAGGTGAGGGGGTTTTAGGGGCTTTGGGTTGAATGCACGACAGGTTAAACCTCTCTCCTCTCGCTCCTCTCCTTCTCACCCCCAGTTGCCCCAGGCCATGCTGCTGTTGACCCTCTGTAATGGTAACTCTCATCAGCAGTCAACTCTGACTTCCACTCGTACACACCTAGGACCACCTTTGGGCTGCATGAGACTGTCTCTCCAGCCACGGTATCTACCACAGTAGCAGCTGCAGGTCTAGCCCATGTCTAGCTTGAGACTGTCTCTACAGCCACAGTTTTCACTGTAGGTGTCTGCCTCAATGCCTCCAGGTCCACAGTACACATCTCTAGGGGCAGTTTATCTGCAGTACTTCTATCCCCTCTCTCCTTCTCAAGTTCCAGTCTCTAGTTAGTCACTAGTCTCTCCAAGTATGCTGCCTCCCATCCGTAGACCTAGTCTCCACTCCCCAGCCACTTGAATTACATTTATATAGGGCCAGGGGTATAACCTGTGATAAACGTGGCCGTTGTCTGCTAATAGGCTTGGCGTGGGGCTACTATTGTGTTTTTAGAGGCGTGGGCTGTGTGGTGTCTAGTGTTTTTAGAGGTGTGTGGTGTCTGTAGTTTTTTTTAGAGGTGTGGGTGTGTGTGGTGTCTGTAGTTTTTTTTTGAGGTGTGGGTGTGTGGTGTCTGTAGTGTTTTTAGAGGTGTGGGGGTGTGTGGTGTCTGTAGTGTTTTTAGAGGTGTGGGGGTGTGTGGTGTCTGTAGTGTTTTTAGAGGTGTGGGGGTGTGTGGTGTCTGTAGTGTTTTTAGAGGTGTGGGGGGTGTGGTGTCTGTAGTGTTTTTAGAGGTGTGGGGGTGTGGTGTCTGTAGTGTTTTTAGAGGTGTGGGGGTGTGTGGTGTCTGTAGTGTTTTTTAGAGGTGTGGGGGGTGTGGTGTCTGTAGTGTTTTTATAGGTGTGGGTGTGTGGTGTCTGTAGTGTTTTTAGAGGTGTGGGGGGTGTGTGGGGGGAGTGTGGTGTCTGTAGTGTTTTTAGAGGTGTGGGGGTTGTGTGGTGTCTGTAGTGTTTTTAGAGGTGTGGGGGTGTGTGGTGTCTGTAGTGTTTTTAGAGGTGTGGGGGGTGTGGTGTCTGTAGTGTTTTTATAGGTGTGGGTGTGTGGTGTCTGTAGTGTTTTTAGAGGTGTGGGGGTGTGGTGTCTGTAGTGTTTTTAGAGGTGTGGGGGTGTGTGGTGTCTGTAGTGTTTTTAGAGGTGTGGGGGGGTGTGGTGTCTGTAGTGTTTTTATAGGTGTGGGTGTGTGGTGTCTGTAGTGTTTTTAGAGGTGTGGGGGTGTGTGGGGGAGTGTGGTGTCTGTAGTGTTTTTAGAGGTGTGGGGGTGTGTGGTGTCTGTAGTGTTTTTAGAGGTGTGGGGGTGTGTGGTGTCTGTAGTGTTTTTAGAGGTGTGGTGTCTGTAGTGTTTTTAGAGGTGTGGGGGTGTGTGGTGTCTGTAGTGTTTTTAGAGGTGTGGGGGGTTGTGGTGTCTGTAGTGTTTTTAGAGGTGTGGGTGTGTGGTGTCTGTAGTGTTTTTAGAGGTGTGGGGGTGTGTGCGGGAGTGTGGTGTCTGTAGTGTTTTTAGAGGTGTGGGGGTGTGTGGTGTCTGTAGTGTTTTTAGGGGTGTGTGGTGTCTGTAGTGTTTTTAGAGGTGTGGGGGTGTGTGGTGTCTGTAGTGTTTTTAGAAGTGTGGGGGTGTGTGGTGTCTGTAGTGTTTTTAGAGGTGTGGGTGTGTGGTGTCTGTAGTGTTTTTAGAGGTGTGGGGGTGTGTGGTGTCTGTAGTTTTTTTTAGAGGTGTGGGTGTGTGTGGTGTCTGTCGTTTTTTTTAGAGGTGTGGGGGGTGGTGTCTGTAGTGTTTTTAGAGGTGTGGGTGTGTGGTGTCTGTAGTGTTTTTAGAGGTGTGGGGGGGTGTGGTGTCTGTAGTGTTTTTAGAGGTGTGGGGGGGTGTGGTGTCTGTAGTGTTTTTAGAGGTGTGGGGGTGTGTGGTGTCTGTAGTGTTTTTAGAGGTGTGGGGGTGTGTGGTGTCTGTAGTTTTTTTTAGAGGTGTGGGGGTGTGTGGTGTCTGTAGTGTTTTTAGAGGTGTGGGGGTGTGGTGTCTGTAGTGTTTTTAGAGGTGTGGGGGTGTGTGGTGTCTGTAGTGTTTTTGGGTGTCTGTGGTGTCTGTAGTGTTTTTGGGGGTGTGTGGTGTCTGTAGTGTTTTTGGGGGGGTGTGGTGTCTGTAGTGTTTTTGGGGGTGTGTGGTGTCTGTAGTGTTTTTGGGGGTGTGTGGTGTCTGTAGTATGTCTCATCTAATCAGTGTCTGCTGCATCTGAGGGCTTTCCCTCGCGGCGGCGGCAAACGGGAGGCGTGTCGGGAGAGACGGCGTGGGCTGTAGCTGGCACGACCCAGTGCCTCCGTTTTTTCCTCGCCCTCCCAGGGAGAGACGGAGGGAGAGACAGAGCACGTGCCAACGGCTTTCAAGTCATAAAAATCCCTCCTCCTCTCTGAATCACTTTGGTTTATAATGAAACCTTCCTTTATCCTCACAGAGCCTCTCACACTGCTGCCTATTGTCCAGAACAACCGCTGCTGCTGCTGAACGCTTTTCCAGATGCTGCTGTGTGTGTGTATATGTGTGTGTGTGTGTGTGTGTGTATCAGTATGAGCGAGTTGTTCCATCTGAGTAGCTGTGGCAGTGCTGGCCGGTGTAAAGGAGTTTCATGGCTGCTGTGTGTTAATGGTGTGTGAGTCACAGAGCAGACCCATGCTGTGTACTGTTAGAACGTTGTTTTACACCATGGATTTGTAGTGTTATGATGATGCCAGCCTGGGTTAGAGGGCAGGGCAACCTCAAAGGTGCCCTCCCGGCCAGGGGGTTTCGATGCCCATTGGCCAGGCCTGGCCGTCTCACCCCACCTCAGCCCTCTGCCCAGTACCCCAACAGCCAGGACCTGGGTATATAGTACCTACTACATAGAACGAGCTATGAGGGTTAGTTTGGTACTTCTCAGTCTTGTTCTTTAGTCATCACTTTGGGAGATTTCTTGTTGTGTATCCACATCCATCCACATCCAGACAGTTGTTAGCTCTGTGTGTGTGTGTTACCCAACATGCTGTGCACAAAGACACTGTGGTGGCGGCCTGTGCTCCTTTAAAGCCCTCTAGGGTTATTAGTCTGGTAGATGGTGATTTAAGCCGTCCCCGCCGGCCCTGATAAGAGGTGTCTGCTGAGTAAATAGACACCAGTGACCAGGAAGAGAGGGAGCGTGTGTGTAGGGGTGGCACCGAAATGCAGCCAACCTCAACTAAGAACAACAAGCACTCCACTAGCCTGATTTCCTTAATGGCTGGAATCCCCCATTCACTGCCTTTTTATGAGTGTTTGGGCTCAATAATATGCCACACACATGAGCACACGCACACACACGGAAGAAAGGCACGTGCCGATATAGCACTGATGTGGCAATGAGTGTGTGAGAGTGTGTGTGTGAGTGTGTGTGTGTGGGGGGGGGGTGTGTTAAAACAAACACAAGGGAAAGGACAGAGGAAGAGGAGAATGATGGTATGAAAAACAAAGGACAAGAGAGTTGTTTCATCACAAACAGTGTTTTTCCTTCTGCAGTCAATCAGTCCATCAGAGGATGGGGATTCACAGTATTCTATCAGACTGGGAGTGAATCCTACGATGATTATCACAACACGCTGTAGATATTCATAGACATTGTCTGGGGATTTCAGTGAGATATGACAGGACATTAGTCACCCAACAAGCCAAGTGGGACAATATGAGATTGAAATCAATGAGGAGAGTGTATTCTACTCTAGTGATATCTCTATTTCCCCTGCAGAACCCTTCTCCCTCCATCCTCAGCTTGAGATGAAGAGATCTAACGATAAATCAGAGAATGAGTTGGTGTTGAAACACTGTGTGTGTGTGTGTGTGTGTGTGTGTGTGTGTGTGTGTATGAGAGGCATGTATCGCTTACACACACACACACACCTCCTCTCCACTCGAGGTGGTGACAGGTAGATATTGTGGCTGTGATAGAGAGAGTAGTCTCATCCACTCTCTGCTCATTGATCACAATGGGGACTGGTACGAGGGCTGATAACAGTCCTTTCTGCATTGATTAAACCCTTAACACACCTTCCTGAATGAACCCATTGTACTGTATAAACGTAATACCTTAAGCCATATACCACCATTATCACATCTTATCTGTTCCCTTGTAGCCTTGTTGATCTGCTGCTAGATGCCAGTCAGTGAACCCAATGAATGATCTAAGTTAACTATCTGCTTTAACTTCCTATGACCTACTTCACGCACCATCTACATTATTGTACACACACACACACACACACACACTATATTGTGTATTGTCCTGGACAGGTATGTGTGATTTATGGTGTGTGTGTGTGTTGTGATGAAAGATGGTGTGTTGTGGAACAGATAATCTACAGCACTCAGCCTAGAGTAGAGGTGGGTGGAGCCTGCCTAGCCCTGCAGTCAGAGTGATGTCCGCCAGATAAGAGACTTTACCTCATCCTCCCCCCTACCTGTCTGTGACAGGAGCTTTGTCTCCATAGACCACCACCTATCCCTCCATCCCTCTCTCCTCTTTTCTCCCTCCATCCCTCTCTCCTCTTTTCTCCCTCCATCCCTCTCTCCTCTTTTCTCCCTCCATCCCTCCATCCCTCTCTCCTCTTTTCTCCCTCCATCCCTCTCTCCTCTTTTCTCCCTCCATCCCTCTCTCCTCTTTTCTCCCTCTATCCCTATGCAGGTGAACGTCCTGGCCCCTAGTGTTTGGGCGATAGACTCGGTAGACTCTGTCTCTCTCTCTCTCTCTGTCTCTCTCTCTCTCTCTCTCTCTCTCTCTCTCTCTCTCTCTCTCTCTCTCTCTCTCAGAACAGGGTAGCCATTGTTGTGTGGCGCTCTGCATTCCCCTCCAAGGTTACTGGGCTACAGGTAGCTGAAAGGACACGCTAAGATTAATCACTTAATCTAAAGAAGGGTGGAGATAGAGTGAGAGAAAACCGAGAGAGGCGGGGTGGGGGGGGGTGGAAGAAGCAAAGACACAGAGATAGGAGACATAATAATAAAATAGTAGAGAGAGACAGAGGAAATCAGATAGAAAAGAGAGAGGGAGGGAGAAAGTCCGGTGGAGAGAAAGGTAAGGGGAGAGGGGTGGGGTAGAGAGAGAGAGAGCGAGAGAGAGAGAGAGAGGGGAAGTAATGGTGCATCGACTGAGACGGATGGAGGGAGGGACCAAGGGAAGAAAAGAGGGGCGGCGTTACGGTATTTACCCGAGGCAGGTAGAGTGCCTTTGATCCCGTCATCACGGTAACATCGCTCGTCTGCTGCTCCCGGACGAGGGGGCGGAGTCCACCTGGGCTACATTGTCTTCTGACAGGGGCTGTCTCTCATACACGGGACACTAGGCCCTCAACCCATCAGTGCAGACCAAAGTCCAATGTCTGGGCCCGGCACATTCATTTGGCACATTCCATTGGCTGACATCATCATGGCTGCTCCCTGAGTCTCACACACACACAACGGCCAGGTGCTTATAGGTGTGGCACTGGATAGGTCATGCCAAGATACACACCTAGAAGGTACATGCTGAAGTACTGCATGTCACAGAATGCTCAGCTTCCTGGTTTCCAGTGGGGCTGCTGATTGAAAGAGGGTCCATCTCAATAGTCTGAAGTCTCCTTTCCTTCATCTGCACTGACCTGAGTAGTCAAAGAAATGACAGCTTTCACCTCCTGTCTTGTTCTGTCACATAGTATGTGGTAAGGAGACAAGGAGAGGATGCTTCTCTAGACTATTGAGATACAACCCCACCAGACATCCCTCGGTCAAGGGACTGAGTCCTAATCCTCTCTAGAACTCTGTGACCTGATCTAGGATCAGCTGTTGGAGCGTCAACACAAACAAGCCCCATATTGTGTGTGAGATGGCCACAGATGTGAGATCAGCTGTTGGCTGTGCTGTTGCAGATGTTGTTGTGACTAATCACTACTAAGTGGCTTGTAGCATGCTCTCAGGTGTACTGTGGCGTACAGTGGTGTACAGTGGGTGGGATGGTGTGTGTGTGTTGTTTTTATGGTTGTGTGAATGTAGGTGTGAGTGTTGTTTTTATGTGCTTGCGTATGTATAGGTGGGATGTTGGGTGTATCATGTGGGGGGTTGTTTTTGTTTTGTGTGTATGTCCTTGCATTTGTGTGCATGCGTGTCTTTGTTAGTACAGTGTGTGTGTGTGTGTGTGGTGTGTGTGAGTCACTGGCCAGCCAGCTGGAGTACACAGAGCCACCAGCTGGCCAAATCCACCTTGTCAACACAACTTTTATACACCATCATTACATCATCAAATACCTAGGGAGTCACTCCACCACCACCACCTCCTCTACCACCTCTACCTCCACTACCACCACCACCACCTCCTCTACCACCTCTACCTCCACCACCACCACCACCACCTCCTCTACCACCTCTACCTCCACTACCACCACCACCACCTCCTCTACCACCTCTACCTCCACCACCACCACCACCACCTCCTCTACCACCTCTACCTCCACTACCACCACCACCACCTCCTCTACCACCTCTACCTCCACCACCACCACCACCACCTCCTCTACCACCTCTACCTCCACTACCACCACCACCACCTCCTCTACCACCTCTACCTCCACCACCACCACCACCACCTCCTCTACCACCTCTACCTCCACCACCACCACCACCACCTCCTCTACCACATACACCACCTCTACCTCCACCACCACCACCACCACCTCCTCTACCACATACACCACCTCTACCTCCACCACCACCACCACCACCTCCTCTACCACCTCTACCTCCACCACCACCACCACCTCCTCTACCACCTCTACCTCCACCACCACCACCACCACCTCCTCTACCACCTCTACCTCCACCACCACCACCACCACCTCCTCTACCACCTCACCTCCACCACCACCACCACCACCTCTACCACCCACCTCCACCACCACCACCACCACCTCCTCTACCACCTCTACCTCCACCACCACCACCTCCTCTACCACCTCTACCTCCACCACCACCACCACCACCTCCTCTACCACCTCCACCACCTCTACCTCCACCAGCACCACCTCCTCTACCACCTCTACCTCCACCACCACCACCACCACCACCACCACCACCACCTCCTCTACCACCTCTACCTCCACCACCACCACCACCACCACCTCCTCTACCACCTCTACCTCCACCACCACCACCACCACCTCCTCTACCACCTCCACCACCTCTACCTCCACCACCACCACCACCACCCCCTCCTACACCACCAGTGTGTTCTGTGTAAATGATAGTGTATACACTGTATGTTCTGGTGGCCCAGTCTGTGTGTGAAACTCATCCCTCCCACACACACATCTGTACTGCCGCATTCACATTCCTACACTCTTAGAAAAAAAGGTTCCAAAAGGGTTCTTCGGCTGTCCCCATAGGAGAACCCTTTTTGGTTCCAGTTAGAACCCTTTTGGGTTCCATGTAGAACCCTCTGTAGAAAGTGTCCTACATGGAACCCAAAATGATTCTACCTGGAACCAAAACGGTTCTTCTACCTGGAACCAAAAAGGGTTCTTCAAATGGTTATCGCATGGGGACAACCGAAGATAGCGATAGATAGTTCTAGATATCACTTATATTTAAAGTGTATAGACACGTTCACATATCCTACTACGCACGTGCACACACACACACACACACACACACACACACACACACACACACACACACACACACACACACACACACACACACAGACATACAGTCACTCAGTCACTCTGTGGATCCTGTAGCTCTGTATGTCTTTGATATTCAGCTTATTTTATTGTTATTATATATGTATTATATAGTTTAATATAAGACTGATGGTATGCAGTTGATTAAATAAATAAATATGCCAGAGAGAGAGGAAGGGAGGAAGGGAGAGAGAGAGAGAGGTAGAGAGCGTGGAGAGAGAGACAGAGGGAGGGAGGGAGTGAGGGAGAGAGAGAGAGGGGCAAATAGAGAGTGAGGGAAAGGGAGAGAGAGAAGAAGAGAAGAGAGAAGAGAGAGAGGGGTAGGGAGTAAATGACAGAGAGGGAAGGAGAGACAGGGAGTGATTGAATGAGTAAGATAAAAATAGAGGGAGGGAAGGATATTTTCCTGTCCCAGCCCATCCCACTAGCTTTTATCTGCAGAATGCCATGCATTTAAACAACCTGTTTAGTGTGCTGCAGAACTAACCAACACCATGCATCTAAATGACCCATTGAGCGTGCTGCCAACCTGGACTCAGGAGTAGACGTAACATAGTAAATGTAAATCTGTCTCCATCCATTTAGTCTAATATGTAACGTTTTATATGGCATGTATTAATTTGTGGATGTCCATCATCCATTTTGTTGATATATTACGAATTGCAATTCGTACAATATGTTACGAATTTGCAATACGAATGATATGTTATGAATTCCAAAATGTTTTGAGCTAACGTTAGCTAGGCTAGCAGTTAAGGTTAGGGTTAAGGGTTAGGAGTTAGTTTAAAGGGTTAGGGTTAGGGGAAAGGTTAGCTAACATGCTAAGTAGATGCAAAGTAGCTAGAAAGTTGTAAGTAGTTGCAAAGTTACTAATTAGCAAGAATTCTCTGTGATGATATTCGAACACGCAACCTTTGTGTTGCTAGACGTTCCTGGTATACACCTACACATCCACACCAACCAACCAACCAACCACCCTCCTTTTATTTTTTGCCGTAGCCCTTTACACTCGTACCCGTATACGGGTTGAAAATGGCAGATTTGGGCACTGATAAATGCCTACATTGGAATGCAGTGGCTGCACAGTAACATGCTAACCATGACGTCAGCGCTCTGGCTCTGCGCTTCACAGCGCTGAATGGGTTTTGACTGACACGTTCTGAAAATTTGCCACGGCACACCCACCTGAATGTACTCATGACTCCTTTCTATGCGCACCAAAATGATGATCTGTTTCCCTGAATTTCATTGTGAAATCCTAACACTGTAATATCGTATTTTATGACTTAGTTACTCGTGTTGGCATAAGAACCGGCTTTCAAATGATGCCCACCTGACCTAGATTGCGATTTATAATGGAAAAATGTTTGATTACGTTAACAACAATAGTAATTGTGTGATGGCGGGGATGCAGGGTTGTGGTCCAAACAAAACAACTACAAGTTTTCTTGCTCTATTTCCTCAACGGCACTGCTAGGAAAGCTAAAAAAAACATCTTATAGCTGAAGACTCTTCTTTGAGTCATAAAAGTGCATTGAAATTACTTAAAATCAAATCAATATCAAATAAAATGTTATTGGTCTCGTACACATATTTAGCAGATGTTATTGCGGGTGTAGTGAAATGCTTGTGTTCCTAGCTCCAACCGGAACTATGCACACTTTGGAGACACCAGTTAGTCCTCTCACGCAAACTCTTGTCATTTGTTTGTCTTATGTTGCTCCTACCCCACATTTTCCAGGAATATTTGTATCATGTTACTGAATGTGCAGAATCCAAAGTATTTTCAGATTTTGTTATCAACAGATGTGGCGAAAAGTACAGTAAATGTAAAATACACATAAAATCAACACAACAGTGTAATGTTTGGATTCAGTCTTGTCAGGTGAACTGTTGTGTCCTCACCTTCAGTCTAATCATTTTCCCATCATCTCCAAACTGTTCCCTTTTGATTGCTACCATGGTTATGCATATGCTTTTCATTTTTCTTCTTTAAGAAACATTTCAATTAAGCCCTATGCATATAGGCAAATTCCCATGAGTGTAAAGGGTTAAGTAACCTTCTGTCTTATATAACCATACCAAACCATACCAAACATATCATACTAATTTGAGTGTTCAGGATTTACGTTTCCTATATTATGTCTAGTCTATGATACCAGGCTGGTGCTGCAGAGTCACGCCTCAGTTTCCTCATGTGGCTCTGAACACAGACGCACACACACATACACTGTTAAAATGTACCAGCTGCAACAAACACGTTTTTTAGTTTTGTTCAGCCACTCTTTTAAAGAGCCAGTCAGAAGTTTCAGCTGCTCCTTTGATGGCGTGGTGCACAACAAGCGGAACAAGCAGACCTATTAGGTCTATCCCACAACAGGGCTCTCGACAGAGGGGTAGTGACTTGGTAGTGACACAGGCCAGGACAGACCACTGGGTGAAGGTGGGGGTGGAGGGGGACTGGTGGCCCTAAACAGGACAGACCGCTGGGGGGAGGAGGTGGAGGTGGAGGAGGGCTGGTGGTGGTGGAGGGCTGGTGGTGGTGGAGGAGGAGGTGGAGGTGGAGGAGGGCTGGTGGTGGTGGAGGAGGAGGTGGAGGTGGAGGAGGGCTGGTGGTGGTGGAGGAGGAGGTGGACGAGGGCTGGTGGTGGTGGAGGAGGAGGTGGAGGTGGAGGAGGGCTGGTGGTGGTGGAGGAGGAGGTGGAGGTGGACGAGGGCTGGTGGTGGTGGAGGAGGAGGTGGAGGTGGAGGAGGGCTGGTGGTGGTGGAGGAGGAGGTGGAGGTGGAGGAGGGCTGGTGGTGGTGGAGGAGGAGGTGGAGGTGGAGGAGGGCTGGTGGTGGTGGAGGAGGAGGTGGAGGTGGACGAGGGCTGGTGGTGGTGGTGGAGGAGGAGGTGGAGGAGGGCTGGTGGTGGTGGAGGAGGAGGTGGAGGTGGACGAGGGCTGGTGGTGGTGGAGGAGGAGGTGGAGGTGGAGGAGGGCTGGTGGTGGTGGAGGTGGTGATGGAGGGCTGGTGGTCCTAAACAGTCAGTTTAGTTTTACAGTATGATCCTCTCTCTGCCCCCCTCCACCTGTCAACATTACAGGTGTGTGTGGGTGGTAGGCAGCTACAGTATTTTAAAAAAAATATTTGCGTTTCTGAGTGACTGCATGTGTGTTTTTACTGTATGTGGTGGACTCAGGATGTGTGTGTTGGACAGTGTGGAGTTGATGACAGAGCTCCAGATGGATTGTGGGAGCTGGTGTGATGATGATGATGGCGATGAAGGGTTAGCGGTCTGCTTGTCCAGGTGTGTATTGGAAGTGGTTGGGCTGGGGCTGAGGTGCTGTGTGTGTGTGCGGGTCATGCAGAGTTCCTGTGTCTCTTTGGCTACCGTGTTTGTTTGCAGCCTGATCCCCTTCATAAAGGGCTGAGATGACAGCACTAACGGTTGTGTTGAAGGCTGCTCTTTCTCCAATGTCACACATCGCTGGTTGAAAACACTTCTATGTTGAGGGGTGTGTGTGTGTGTGGCGGACGTATGGCAATACTAACCCCTGTTTTCTCCTCTTTCTCTCTCTCTCTCTCTCTCTCTCGCTCTCTCTTCCTCATAGTGACATATTTGATGCCATGTTCCCTGTCATGCACATTGCGGGAGAGACGGTCATTCAGCAAGGTTTGTGAACATAATGTATAATGTGTTAACTCTGTAATACACACATGTATCGAACACATAGTAGACCTACTGTACGTACTGAAACACTGAACCCTAGTATTACCACACACACACACACACACACACACACACACACACACACACACACACACACACACACACACACGACTGTAGTATTCCTGCAGACATGCAGTACTGACTGTACTCCCTCTCTTTCTACCAGATATCAGTGTGACTTCCTCCCAGTCTGACGGTTGTCACTAGTTACCACAGCCACAAAGTCCAAATTGGCTATATCGGAAAAATTCATGAAAACAAACATTCGCTTTTTTGTCTTAATTTAAGGTTAGGTTTAGGCATAAGGTTAGCAGTGTGGTTAAGGTTGGGGTTAGGTTTAGGTTTAAATCAGATTTTAAGAAGATACATTTTAGAAATAGGCGGGGTTTATGACTTTGTGGCTGTGCCAGCTAGTGACGACCCAGTCTAACCGCACCAGTCCAAGGTCTCAGTTTAGACATCCCATAGCCTTTGAAGCTGAACAGAGCCAATCTGGTCCAGACTGTTTTTTGGGGGGTCTCCCTATCAAACACAGACACACAGAGAAACAAACACGTAACCGCACACTTACTGTAAACTCTCACACACACATACAGACAGACACAAACAGATTAAGCCACACATTGGCACAAGCAGAGACAGACACAAACACACAGTATAGAGTAGACTTAGGCAATAGGCACACATATAGGCACATGTACACACCCACTCTCCCTCCCTCCCTGCCTCCCCCAGACAGTGGTCCCGTGGTGTACTTTACACTATCTGTCCTAATTTGGTGATAACTAGGAGGTGGGTGAAGTGAGAGTGAGAGAGGGAGAGAGAGAGAGTCCCTGCTGCTGTGTGATATAGCTATAGTACATTACTACAGTATACACTACAGACCGCTGATGTCACTGTTCACTGTCTGGACTCTGCTGCAGCTCAGTATATGCAGTGAGGGGCTGCTACTGGCTGTTTACACCAAATATATCTATGGTTTAACAGTATATATATACAGTTGAAGTCGGAAGTTTACATACACTTAGGTTGGAGTCATTAAAACTCGTTTTTCAACCACTCCACAAATTTCTTGTTAACAAACTATAGTTTTGGTAAGTCGGTTAGGACATCTACTTTGTGCATGACACAAGTCATTTTTCCAACAATTGTTTACAGACAGATTATTTCACTTATAATTCACTGTATCACAATTCCAGTGGGTCATAAGTTTACATACACTAAGTTGACGGTGCCTTTAAACAGCTTGAAAAATTCCAGAAAATGATGTCATGGCTTCAGAAGCTTCTGATAGGCTAATTGACATCATTTGAGTCAATTGGAGGTGTACCTGTGGATGTATTTCAAGGCCTACCTTCAAACTCAGTGCCTCTTTGCTTGACATCATGGGAAAATCAAAAGAAATCAGCCAAGACCTCAGAAAAAAAATGGTAGACCTCCACAAGTCTGGTTCATCCTTGGGAGCAATTTCCAAACGCCTGAAGGTACCACGTTCATCTGTACAAACAATAGTACGCAAGTATAAACACCATGGGACCACGCAGCTGTCATACTGCTCAGGAAGGAGACGTGTTCTGTCTCCTAGAGATGAACGTACTTTGGTGTGAAAAGTGCAAATCAATCCCAGAACAACAGCAAAGGACCATGTGAAGATGCTGGAGGAAACAGGTACAAAAGTATCTATATCCACAGTAAAACAAGTCCTATATCGACATAACCTGAAAGGCGGCTCAGCAAGGAAGAAGCCACTGCTCCAAAACCGCCATAAAAATGCCAGACTACGGTTTGCAACTGCACATGGGGACAAAGATCGTACTTTTTGGAGAAATGTCCTCTGGTCTGATGAAACAAAAATAGAACTCTTTGGCCAGAATGACCATCGTTATGTTTGGAGGAAAAAGGTGGTGGCTTGCAGGCCGAAGAACACCATCCCAACCGTGAAGCACGGGGGTGCCAGCATCATGCTGTGGGGGTGCTTTGCTGCAGGAGGGACAGGTGCACTTCACAAAATAGATGGCATCATGAGGAAGGAAAATTATGTGGATATATTGAAGCAACATCTCAAGACATCAGTCAGGAAGTTAAAGCTTGGTCGCAAATGGGTCTTCCAAATGGACAATGATCCCAATCATACTTCCAAAGTTGTGGCAAAATGTCTTAAGGACAACAAAGTCAAGGTATTGGAGTGGCCATCACAAAGCCCTGACCTCAACCCTATAGAAAATGTGTGGGCAGAACTGAAAAAGCGTGTGTGAGCACGGAGGCCTACAAACCTGACTCAGTTACACCAGCTCTGTCAGGAGGAATGGGCTAAAATGCACCCAACTTATAGTGGAAAGCTTGTGGAAGGCTACCGAAACGTTTGACCTAAGTTAAACTTCTGACCCACTGGGAATGTGATGAAAGAAATAAAAGCTGAAATAAATCATTCTCTCTACTATTATTCTGACATTTCACATTTCACAAGTGGTGATCCTAACTGACCTAAGACAGGGAATATTTACTAGGATTAAATGTCAGGAATTGTGAAAAACTGAGTTTAAATGTATTTGGCTAAGGTGTATGTAAACTTCCGACTTCAACTGTATACAGTATAAAAACTGAGTGTACAAGACATTAACACCTGCTCTTTCCATGACATAGACTGACCAGGTGAATCCAGGTGACTGCTATGATCCCTTATTGATGTCACTTGTTAAATCCACTTCAATCATTGTAGATGAAGGGGAGGAGACAGGTTAAATAAGGATTGTTAAGCCTTGAGGAAATTGGGAAATGGATTGTGTATTTGTGCCATTCAGAGGGTGAATGGGCAAGACAAAATATTTAAGTGCCTTTGAATGGGGTATGGTAGTAGGTGCCAGGCGCACCGGTTTGAGTGTGTCAACAACTGCAACGCTCAACAGTTTTCTGTGTGTATCAAGAATGGTCCACCACCCAAAGGACATCCAGCCAACTTGACACAACTGTAGGATGCATTGGACTCAACATGGGCCAGCATCCCTGTGGAATGCTTTCGACACCTTGTAGAGTCCACGCCCCGGCGAATTGAGGCTGTTCTGAGGGCAAAAGGGGGTGCAACTCAATATTAGGAAGGTGTTCCTAATGTTTTGTACACTCAGTGTATATAATGGACTATCCAGGTATGACTAAACTGTTATCCTGATGTAACATGGTGGCCTAGCCTAACAGGTGGCCAAGCTTATCTTAATCTGCTGCATTTCAAATGTTGGATCAACCACTCTCTGTGTTAGCAAGGAATTAGTGTCCGGGCATCTGCATAATTAAGGCACCTTCTAATATTCACATCTAGGCTAGTTTCAACACTTTCTATTTGCTGTGATTTGAGGTTGGAAATTGAGGTTGAAAATGCCCTCAAATGACCCCAGCTCTCTCACAAAAGCAAGAACACACAATGTCAGAGAAGAGCGCCTCAGGCAGATCTTAAAATGCTCTAATTATACTACAGTATTTAAGTAAAAGGTACAGATGAAGGATCTTCATTTGATCACCCTGTTGCAGGAGAACGTCCCTGCATTGCAGGAAATGTAAAACTTGTAATGTATTTGTGGTTTTAAAAGGCTTCTGAAGTTTGTAATTTCCACTTTGAAATTTCTGACTTGATTTTCCCTTACGAAAAATGTATCAACCCCTACAAAAATGTCCATTAATTATAAACCACATAATAATTCAAATGTTCTGTTGCTGCAGGATAATTTTCCTGCTGTAGCAAACTGGCTCAAATTAAGATCCTACATCTATACAAATACAGGCATACACAGTATATCAAAAGACTCGATACAACACCACAGTAACAGTTTGTTTGCTGTAAAAAGACTGTACTGGTATTCCTCAGTCGTTGGAGTGCATATAGCATTCCAGCCAGGTGACACAAAGCAAACGTGAGGCCGGGGATGCAGTCCTTTTGAAAGACAGTCAAAGAACCTTGGCAGCAATGCTTGTTACAATTACCCTATGTTGAAACAAGGTCTTTCTTACTGTGTGTGTTGGAGTGCCTCGACCTGAATGTGTCTGTGTGTGTGTGTTTGTGTGTGTGCGCACGTGTGCATGCGTGTGTATGCGCTCAATTTTGTGTGTGTCTTTGTCAAATATTTGCCTGCGCTCTTGAGGCTCAGGGTTCTGCTAGAAGGGAGAACAAAGACTTCAGAGCCCAGGTGATAAAAGACAGGAAGAGTGGAGAGAATAGAGAGATGGAGTGAGAGAATGAGGGAATGAAAGAAAGACAGAGAGAGATGAAAGAGGGAGAGAGATAGCTGAAGGAGGCCGGCCAGGTTGAAGCAGGTTGGATGGAGGGGACAGAGAGGACGCCCCTCTCCCCCTCTCCACTGATAAATGTGTGTGATGAACGACTCTAGCCTCTTCACACAGTGTTCATTAGCTGGATGAACTCCTGTGAACCCTCAGCACGGGGAGCCTCCAGCCTTTCAACTCCTCACACACACACATAGTTACACACACACATGCATACACTTGCACAGGGACAGACACTCCGACACACACATACGCACAGCCACACACATATCAAATCAAATCCAATTGTATTGGTTGCGTACACATGCGCACACACACTCACTGTCTCTCCCCCACCATGCACACACGTGTACCCCCTACATGTGTGTGTTCTCATTACGGAGGGAGTGTGAGAAGGCAGTGCTCTTCTCTTCCCTGTGATTAGCCTATAGCTAACACACACACACACACACACCAGCACCCCCCACCCCACACTGCACACACAAACAGGCGTTAATGGAACTAAGTGTTTTTGCTGATTAGGTTTATATTTTAACGAGGTTTATTGGCAGAGCCGGTGAAATATGTATTGTGGAGGAGGCTGAGGCAGGTTGTTGCCCTGAAGCTGTTAGAGGCCCTCCGTTTAAATTACCTTAGAAAGAATAGAGAGATGGGTAAATACCCCCTTTCTAAGAGGAGAGAGAGAGAGAGAGAGAGAGAGAGAGAGAGAGAGAGAGAGAGAGAGAGAGAGAGAGAGAGAGAGAGAGAGAGAGAGAGAGAGAGAGAGAGAGAGAGAGAGAGAGAGAGAGAGAGAGAGAGAGGAGAGAGAGAGAGAGAGAGAGGAGAGAGAGAGGAGAGAGAGAGAGAGAGAGAGGAGAGAGAGAGAGAGAGAGAGAGAGAGAGAGAGAGAGAGAGAGAGAGAGAGAGAGAGAGAGAGAAGAGAGAGAGAGAGAGAGAGAGAGAGAGAGAGAGAGAGAGAGAGAGGACTAAGTTCCCAAAGTAAGGGCTTCTGGCTTGCATCCTTATTGGATTTCCCTGGAAGTGTTTGTGGGGGTGGGCAACGTGTGTTTATGTCTGTCTGTCTGCATGTCTGTCCGTCTCCTTGTCTGCCTTTCTGTGTGTGTGCATGTGTGTAAGCTCAACCATTATATTTTCCTCAGTATTATCCAGCCATTATGAATGGTGTAGATTGTGGGGGAAAGGTGGGGAAGACAGAAGTGCTTTATAAATGGCCCTAAGCTTTTAATACAATGCACTGTTTGCCCAGACATTTCTTTTTATTTTTCTCAATGGGGGGGTTTAAATCCATCAATTCACTATTGAGAAATACAGGAGGGGGAGGGGTTAATGGCACATGCTTGACACATCATAGGTTAAGCCCCAGATATTTGCTGCTGCTCTCTCTCTCTCTCCCTCTCTCTCTCTCTCAATTCAATAGACTTTATTGACATGGCAAGTAAAATTACTTACATTGTCAAAGTATACATATAACAAAAATGGTGGGACCAACAGCAATAATAATAGTAGTAGTGGAAATGGGATTACCATTAACAGCAACTACAACAACAATATTAATGAGAATAACAATACATTAAAGCAATAGTAGTCGACCAATCTCAACATGACTGAGAAGACACATTACATGCTATGAAAGCCAAAACAAAACAGGAAATATTATTGACATTACATTACACTTTTCACTGGCTGTCCCTCAGGTTGTGGCAGGAGGACACATATTTGGCTGCCAAAATTGCACATTTCTCTCTCTCTCTCTCTCTCTCTCTCTCTCTCTCTCTCTCTCTCTCTCACACTCACCCTTTTCTCTTACTCTCTCCTCTACAGGTGATGAAGGAGACAACTTCTATGTGATTGACCAAGGAGAAGTGGATGTAAGTTTCCCATTGGCTTATTCATTCCTTCCCTCTCCACTCCCCTACAACTCCCCAGGTCATTCTCAGTCAATTTACCTGGTAAAATAAGGGTTAATAAAAGCAGCAGTTTCCCAAACCTCTCTTCGAGTACCCCCAGCCAGTTCTCATTGGAAAGACAACATCTGAGAATTAGTAGCACACCTGATTCAACGAATCAAGAGCCACTTCTTCTGTTACACAGAGATAGAGAGCAATATGTGTCCTACCTACCTCTACCTCACACAGACCTACCTACCCCTACCTCACACAGACCTACCTACCCCTACCTCACACAGACCTACCTACCTCTACCTCACACAGACCTACCTACCCCTACCTCACACAGACCTACCTACCTCTACCTCACACAGACCTACCTACCCCTACCTCACACAGACCTACCTACCTCTACCTCACACAGATCTACCTACCCCTACCTCACACAGACCTACCTACCCCTATCTCACACAGACCTACCTACCCCTACCTCACACAGACCTACCTACCCCTACCTCACACAGACCTACCTACCCCTACCTCACACAGACCTACCTACCCCTACCTCACACAGACCTACCTACCCCTACCTCACACAGACCTACCTACCCCTACCTCACACAGACCTACCTACCCCTACCTCACACAGACCTACCTACCCCTACCTCACACGGACCTACCTACCCCTACCTCACACGGACCTACCTACCCCTACTTCACACGGACCTACCTACCCCTACCTCACACAGACCTACCTACCCCATACCTCACACAGACTTTCCCTTCACCATCACAATAGGACACCCTCATTCATGCAGATCACCAAAGCTAAACACATACTTCACATTGGTCAAGTGTACTGCTGTTTGTGTTAGATGATGATGAGCACTGGCCTAGGATTTTTTCTGACTTCATTGACTGGCCTTTATGGTTAAAGCCAGACTTATGCAACCATCCAGATCATTTGAGATCATGCCAACAATAGCAGGTAGTGTTCAATCAGACCCCTCAAACGAAGGTTCCGGTCGGCTTGCGGTCCGGTCACGCTGGTGTGGGGCTCAGACACGCTCTGAACGACACACAATGAGAACAGTCAAAATACCTTTTTGTTTTAGGAACCTGAGCGACAAAGAGATAGAGTTAAGTGGAGAGAGAAAAAAATAGAAAAATCTGATGGAAAGTCAAACAGGAAACAACCTTATCGGTTTATAGTGGAAGAGAGAGAGAGAGGGAGGGAGGGAGGGATGGATGGAGAGAGGGAGGGAGGGAGGGAGGGAGGGAGGGAGGGAGGGAGAGAGAAAGGGAGTGATAGGAGACGGCAGGTAACCAGAGAGGACTGGGTCCAGGTGGGCGAGCTCTGCCGGGAATATCGGAGAGCCCGGTCCGACCCAGACAGAGAGGGATGGAGGTGAAGGAGAGAGAGGGATAAGGGATAGAGGAGAGGGAGAGAGAGGGTTGGGGTGATGGTGCCCTGATACAGCAGGTCTACCTACTGGTCCGGGTGGGCAAGCTCCGCCGAGCGTATCAGAGAGCCCAGTCAGACACAGACAGAGATGGATGGAGGAGTGGAGAGAGAGGGATAAGGGGTGGAGGAGAGGGAGAGAGAGGGATAAGGGGTGGAGGAGAGGGAGAGAGAGGGATAAGGGGTGGAGGAGAGGGAGAGAGAGGGATAAGGGGTGGAGGAGAGGGAGAGAGAGGGATAAGGGGTGGAGGAGAGGGAGAGAGAGGGATAAGGGGTGAAGGAGAGGGAGAGAGAGGGAGAAGGGGTGGAGGAGAGGGAGAGAGAGGGATAAGGGGTGGAGGAGAGGGAGAGAGAGGGATAAGGGGTGGAGGAGAGGGAGGGAGAGGGATAAGGGGTGGAGGAGAGGGAGGGAGAGGGATAAGGGGTGGAGGAGAGGGAGGGAGAGGGATAAGGGGTGGAGGAGAGGGAGGGAGAGAGAGGGTTGGGGCGATGGAGCCCTGATACAGCAGGTCTACCTACCACTGGGCCAACATTAAAGGGAATGGGAAAGATCGGCAGTAGCACAGTCTATTTATTTTTTCTCTCTTATTAATTTGGGATTGATGGTGAGGGATGTAGACTCCTTTCGTGGTCTCAAAGCGTCTGACAAGCTTTAGATTTTGGAGTGAACTATTAAGACAACGTCAAGCCAACACAGAGCTGAATGGTGACGGCAGCCATGACTGTGGAGAAAGGTTCTGTTCATTAGTGCACATCGTAGCAAAACATTCTAAAAGGTTCTGCAACGGAAAACGAAAAGGAGCATTGGACAAATCCAGATATAGTCCCTCGGCAGCAGGTAGCCTGGCGGGTAGGAGCGTTGGACCAGTAACTGAAAGGTTGCTGGATCGAAACCCCGAGCTGACAAATCTGTGGTTCTGCCCCTGAGCAAGGCAGTTAACCCACTGTTCCCCAGGCGCTGATGATGTGGATGTCGATGAAGGCAGTCCTCCTCACCTCTGATTCAGAGGGGTTGGGTTAAATGTTGGAGACACATTTCAGTTGAATGCATTCACTTGTGCAACTGACTTGGTATCCCCTGTTCCAGTCTGTTTTTTTCCATTTGGTGCCTAATGAAGACAACCCAGTTCTTTCTGTAGATGGTTAAACACTGGTTCAGACAGGGATGTTTACCCAAGTCTCCCACAACTCCCTCTGCTATCTACAGTGTAAATCCCTGAGGGTTCTGTTTTAAAGACCTGATAAGGGGGGTGATAGTGACTCAATGAAAGCATTCTATTGGAAGTACATTCCTCTTTTTGTCTTTAACCATCCTCTTTTGTTTCATTCTGTCTCCCTTATTCACTTGTTCTTACACCATTTTAAAGTAGTTCCTCTGTGATATGATAACTCTCAGTTTTCATAAAGAATGTCCTGTTCTTGATATCCTTATTATTACATAAGTCATTGTGTGTGTGGGGCAATTGATCTCATATGCACACACACATGTACGCATGCACGCGCACACACAAACCCCTACACACACACACACACACACACACACACACACACACACACACACACACACACATACTGTAACTTCAACATTGCTCCCTGCCAGAATCTAAATGTGTATCCCACCACACCCAATCACCTCCCTCCCTCCCTCCCTCCCTCCCTCCCTCCCTCCCTCCCTCCCTCCCTCCCTCCACAGTAGAGTGAGGAGAGATGGATATGTGAGCTACATAACCCTCTTCTCTCTCTCCTCGTCCCCCTGTAATAAGCAGCAGTATCAGTCCTCTATCATATCATAGCTGTGCTCCCAGAGGTGGCTGGCTGGGGATCAGCATCACATTCTGTCTGCCACCAGAGAATGTGGAGCATCCACTCCCCAAGCCAAGCCCTGTCAGCCTGCACCCAGCCCAGCCAAGACCTCAGAGATGTGGCTTGGTGCAGATTCTCTCTGTCTTTCTCTCTTTATACTCAATTATTTCTCTATTCGTCTCTCCTGCTCTCCCTCTCTCTCTCGCTTTCTCTCTCTCTCTCTCTCTCTCTCTCTCTCTCTCTCTCTCTCTCTCTCTCTCTCTCTCTCTCCCTCAATTTCAATTTCAATTTAAGGGCTTTATTGGCATGGGAAACGTGTGTTAACATTGCCAAAGCAAGGGAAGTAGATAGTAAACAAAAGTGAAATAAACAATAAATATTAACAGTAAACATTACACTCAGAAGTTTCAAAAGAATAAAGACATTTCAAATGTCATATTCAGAGAGAGACATGTCAAATGTCTCTCTCTCTCTCTCTGTCTCTGTCTCTCTGTCTCTCTCTCTCTCTCTCTCTCTCTCTCCCTGTCTCTCTCTCTCGCTCTCTCTCTGTCTCTCTCTCTCTCTCTGTCTCTCTCTCTCTCTGTCTGTCTCTCTCTCTCTCTCTGTCTCTCTCTCTGTCTCTCTCTCTCTGTCTCTCTCTCTCTCTCTCTCTCTCTCTCTCTCTCTCTCTCTCTCTCTCTCTCTCTCGCTCTCTCTCTCTAGTCATCTGTCTCTCCTTCTTCACTCCATCACCCTCCATTGTCCCCTTTGCCTCTACATATCCTGTGTCAGCAGCCCAGCCCCAGCCAAGGCCCTGCTAGGCCTAGTTACATGTAGGGAACCACTTAAAACAGAGCGCTCAGCTCAGCGCTGTATGTGTGTGTGTGTGTGTGTGTGTGTGTGTGTATGAAACATCCCATCATAGCATCGGGCCCATTAAACTGTGGTGATGATGTCTCTCATTAGGCATTATGCGGAATGTAACTCTACCACTGACTGGGGGAGAAGTTAAACTGCTGCTGGTGTTAATGCCACACACACACACATGCAAGTGTGCGTACGCAGAAACACACACACACATACTAGTGCCTGCGCACACACACACACGCTCGCACACACACATACAAGAGCACTAAAGCACACACCGCCTTCTCAGTCTGCTAAATGGCATATATTAGATAGAATTATATACAGTACCAGTCAAAGGTTTGGACACAGCTACTCATTCCTGGGTTTTTCTTTATTTTTACTATTTTCTACATCATGTAGTAACCTAAAAAGTGTTAAACAAATTAAAATATATTTTATATTTGAGATTCTTCAAATAGCCACCCTTTGCCTTGATTACAGCTTTGCACACTCTTGGCATTCTTTCAACTAGCTTCACCTGGAATGCTTTTCCAACCGCCTTGAAGGAGTTCCCACATATGCTGAGCACTTGTTGGCTGCTTTTCCTTCACTCTGCGGTCCGACTCCTCCCAAACCATCTCAATTGGGTTGAGGTCGGGGGATTGTGGAGGCCAGGTCATCTGATGCAGCACTCCGTCACTCTCCTTCTTGGTAAAATAGCCCTTACACAGCCTGGAGGTGTATTGGGTCATTGTCCTGTTGAAAAACAAATGATAGTCCCACTAAGCCCAAACCAGATGGGATGGGATGGCATATCACTGCAGAATGCTGTGGTAGCAATGCTGGTTAAGTGTGCCTTGAATTCTAAATAAACCACAGACAGTTTCACCAGCAAAGCACCCCCACACCATAACACTGCCTGCTCCATGCTTTACGGTGGGAAATACACATGCGGAGATCATCCGCTCACCCACACCGCATCTCACAAAGCCACTGCGGTTTGAACCAAAAATCTCAAATTTGGACTCCAGACCAAAGGACACATTTCCACCGGTCTAATGTCCATTGCTCTTGTTTCTTGGCCCAAGGAGGTCTCTTCTTCTTATTGGTGTCCTTTAGTAGTGGTTTCTTTGCAGCAATTCGACCATGAAGGCCTGATTCACACGGTCTCCTCTATCTCATGAGCTGGTTGAGAGAATGCCAATTGTGTGCAAAGCTGTCATCAAGGCAAAGGGTGGCTATTTGAAGAATCTCAAATATAAAATATATTTTGATTTGTTTAACACTTTTTTGGTTACTACATGATTCCATATGTGTTATTTCATAGTTTTGATGCCTTCACTATTATTATACAATGTAGAAAATAGTAAAAATAAAGAAAAACCCTTGAATGAGTAGGTGTGTCCAACCTTTTCACTGGTAGTGTATATTCTCAGGAATTGTTGATTTGTTGTGCCTTACAATAATTCTCCACACACACACACACCCACACTCACTCACTCACTCACTCACTCACTCACTCTCACTCACTCACTCACTCACTCACTCACTCACTCACTCACTCACTCACTACACACACACACTTGTTGGAATACAGAGGATTGCATGGCTGTATCCAAATGCCTCAGTGTGTGGTGGGACATTCCACTTTGGTATTAGTGTCTACTGCTGCGTGATTTTACGCTAACCCCCAATATGTCCTAGCCCAATACAAGCCCTATATCCATGCTGATGATAACCCCCAATATGTCCTAGCCCAACACAAGCCCTATATCCATACTGATGATAACCCCCAATATGTCCTAGCCCAATACAAGCCCTATATCCATGCTGATGATAACCCCCAATATGTCCTAGCCCAATACAAGCCCTATATCCATGCTGATGATAACCCCCAATATGTCCTAGCCCAATACAAGCCCTATATCCATACTGATGATAACCCCCAATATGTCATATCCCAATACAAGCCCCATATCCATACTGTTGATAACCCCCAATATGTCCTAGCCCAATAGAAGCCCTATATCCATGCTGATGATAACCCCCAATATGTCCTAGCCCAATACAAGCCCTATATCCATGCTGATGATAACCCCCAATATGTCCTAGCCCAATACAAGCCCTATATCCATGCTGATGATAACCCCCAATATGTCCTAGCCCAATACAAGCCCTATATCCATGCTGATGATAACCCCCAATATGTCCCTAGCCCAATACAAGCCCTATATCCATGCTGATGATAACCCCCAATATGTCCTAGCCCAATACAAGCCCTATATCCATACTGATGATAACCCCCAATATGTCATATCCCAATACAAGCCCCATATCCATACTGTTGATAACCCCCAATATGTCCTAGCCCAATAGAAGCCCTATATCCATACTGATGATAACCCCCAATATGTCCTGTCCCAATACAAGCTTCATATCCATACTGATGATAACCCCCAATATGTCCTATCCCAATACAAGCCCCATATCCATACTGATGATAACCCCCAATATGTCCATGCCAGGATACAAGGCTAGCCCAGGACAACCCAGCTCAGACCTATCCAACCATGCCCTAACCCTCCTCATGCCTTTGATGGCCAGCTAAAGAGCTAAAGCTTTGAGCCATGGGATCATTGTGGGATCATTCCCCTGTGGTGGACCTACATGCCTGCCCCACTCTCAGATCTCTCTCTCTCTCTCTCTCTCTCTCTCTCTCTCTCTCTCTCTCTCTCTCTCTCTCTCTCTCTCTCTCTCTCTCTCTCTCTCTCTCTTCCTCCTTCTCCTCCTCCTCCTCCTCCTCCTTTCCTTCGCTCAGTGTTATTAAGTCAACAAGTGGATTGTGTGTCAACAGGTGAAACTGTGTCCGCGGACTGAAAGGGGCTCTGTGAGGCCGTATTGTGTGTGTGTGTGAGTAAGCTAAGTAGGCCCTCCAGTGACCACAGTACTGGGTTGTGTGTGTGTGTGTGTGTGTGTGTGTGTGTGTGTGTGTGTGAGTAAGCTAAGTCCAGCACAGCTTTTCCGCCTCCATCACCCCCTAATCAAAGGGAAGTCACTCACACCACAGACGGAGAGAGAGAGAAGGGATGGAGTGATGGAGGGATGGAGAGATAGGAGGGATAGAAGGCTTTAAGTGTCCCTTCCTCTGGCTTAGAGGGGATCAAATGCTCAGGGGGGTCCAGCCATCAGAGCTAAGACCCAGGAAACAAGGAGGGGGGAGAGATGGAGGGATGGGGATTGAGGGGGAAGAGGACATTTGAGGTAAGGAGGAAGAGGGGGGACAAGAGGCAGGTATAGAGAGATGTGGATGAAGTTGATAGAAAGGGGAGGGGCCAAGGGGGGAAAAACAGAAGGGGAGAGGAGGGAGGGGTGGAGGAGAGAGAAGAGAGGGGTGGAGGAGGGAGAAGAGAGGGGGGGAGGAGGGAGAAGAGAGGGGTGGAGGAGAGAGAAGAGGGGGTGGAGTAGATAGAAGAGTGGGTGGAGTTGATAGAAGAGGGGGTGGAGTAGATAGAAGAGGGGGGTGGAGTATATAGAAGAGGTGGGTGGAGTAGATAGAAGAGGGGGGTGGAGGAGATAGAAGAGGGGTGGAGTAGATAGAAAGAGGGGGTGGAGTATAAGAAGAGGTGGGTGGAGTAGATAGAAGAGGGGGTGGAGGAGATAGAAGAGGGGGGTGGAGGAGGTAGAAGAGAGGGGTGGAGGAGGGAGAAGAGGTGGTGGAGTATATAGAAGAGAGGGGTGGAGGAGGGAGAAGAGGGGGTGGAGTAGATAGAAGAGGAGGGTGGATTAGATAGAAGAGGGGGGTGGAGTATATAGAAGAGGGGTGGAGTATATAGAAGAGGGGGGTGGAGGAGGTAGAAGAGGGGGGTGGAGGAGATAGAAGAGAGGGGTGGAGGAGATAGAAGAGTGGGTGGAGTTGATAGAAGAGGGGGTGGAGTATATAGAAGAGGGGGTGGAGGAGGTAGAAGAGGGGGTGGAGGAGGGTAGAAGAGGGGGTGGAGTTGATAGAAGAGGGGGGTGGAGTATAGAAGAGAGGGGTGGAGGAGGGAGAAGAGGGGGGTGGAGTAGATAGAAGAGGGGGGTGGAGTTGATAGAAGAGGGGTGGAGTATATAGAAGAGAGGGGTGGAGGAGGGAGAAGAGGGGGGTGGAGTAGATAGAAGAGTGGGTGGAGTTGATAGAAGAGGGGGTGGAGTATATAGAAGAGAGGGGTGGAGGAGGGAGAAGAGGGGGTGGAGTAGATAGAAGAGTGGGTGGAGTTGATAGAAGAGGGGGTGGAGTATATAGAAGAGGGGGGTGGAGTATGTAGAAGAGGGGGGTGGAGTAGATAGAAGAGGGGGGTGGAGGAGGTAGAATAGGGGGGTGGAGGAGATAGAAGAGGGGGTGGAGGAGATAGAAGAGTGGGTGGAGTTGATAGAAGAGGGGGTGGAGTATATAGAAGAGGGGGGTGGAGGAGGTAGAAGAGGGGGGTGGAGGAGATAGAAGACTGGGTGGAGTTGATAGAAGAGGGGGTGGAGTATATAGAAGAGGGGGGTGGAGTATGTAGAAGAGGGGGGTGGAGGAGGTAGAAGAGGGGGGTGGAGGAGATAGAAGAGGGGGTGGAGATGATAGAAGAGGGGTGGAGTATATAGAAGAGGGGGTCGATTAGATAGAAGAGGGGGGTGGAGTAGATAGAAGAGGGGGTGGAGGAGGTAGAAGAGGGGGGTGGAGGAGGTAGAATAGGGGGTGGAGTAGATAGAAGAGGGGGTGGAGTAGATAGAAGAGGAGGGTGGATTAGATAGAAGAGTGGGTGGAGTTGATAGAAGAGGGGGTGGAGTATATAGAAGAGGGGGGTGGAGGAGGTAGAAGAAGGGGGTGGAGGAGATGGAAGAGGGGGGTGGAGGAGATAGAAGACTGGGTGGAGTTGATAGAAGAGGGGGTGGAGTATATAGAAGAGGGGGGTGGAGTATGGAAGAGGGGGGTGGAGGAGGTAGAAGAGGGGGGTGGAGGAGATAGAAGAGGGGGGTGGAGATGATAGAAGAGGGGGGTGGAGTAGATAGAAGAGGGGGGGTGGAGTAGATAGAAGAGGGGGTGGAGGAGATAGAAGAGGGGGGTGGAGGAGATAGAAGAGGGGGGTGGAGGAGATAGAAGAGGGGGGTGGAGGAGATAGAAGAAGGGGGTGGAGGAGATAGAAGAGGGGGGTGGAGGAGGTAGAAGAGGGGGGTGGAGTAGATAGTAGAGGGGGGTGGAGTAGATAGAAGAGGGGGTGGAGTAGATAGAAGAGGGGGGTGGAGTAGATAGAAGAGGGGGTGGAGTAGATAGAAGAGGAGGGTGGAGGAGATAGAAGAGGGGGGTGGAGGAGATAGAAGAGGGGGGTGGAGGAGATAGAAGAGGGGGGTGGAGTAGATAGAAGAGGGGGGTGGAGTAGATAGAAGAGGGGGTGGAGTAGATAGAAGAGGGGGGTGGAGGAGATAGAAGAGGGGGGTGGAGGAGAGTAGAAGAGGGGGTGGAGGAGATAGAAGAGGGGGGTGGAGGAGATAGAAGAGGGGGGTGGAGGAGATAGAAGAGGGGGGTGGAGTAGATAGAAGAGGGGGGTGGAGGAGATAGAACAGGGGGTGGAGATGTCCACCCCATGTCCACCTCCACCCTGAGCCATGTATGTAACTAGAGAACCTAACCCCTCACACTAACCCCTCACATTAACCCCTCATCCTCACACCCCTCCTCACACTCACCCTAACCCCTCACACTAACCCCTCTTCCTAACCGCACACACACCTCACACTAACCCCTCACACCCCTACCCTCACACTAACCCCTCACACCTCTCCTCACACTCACTGACCTCACTACAAAGAACTACAAGTATGGCCTGGTTTCATATGAGTGACTATAGCCATGCCCATAACAACAACCCAGTGTGATGTATGGCAGCACCAGACTAAGGGGACTATAGCTAGGGCTGTGTCCTGGTCAGGTCACATGGTCAGGGAAAACACTTGGTCCTACTACAGCCTCTTAAAGAGGCTTCTGAAGTTTGTAATTTCCAGACTTGATTTTGCCCTAACAAAAAATGTATTAACCCCTACAATCCTGTTACTGCAGGATTATTTCCCTGCTGTGAGAAACTGGTCAAATTAAGATCCTACATCTGTATGAATTTAACTGCAGTTTATTCTCTGATTGGCCAATTCAGTGGAGACACTTTTGTTCAGACAGTCCAATAATGTATTTTCTGTGAAATCTGAGAAATCTGATGATCTTATAGTATGTGTTATGTTTAACCACAATATGCCCATGTACCTAAATACATTACCCATGCACAGTATTGTGGGAGGCTGTTGCAGCCCACGGAAGCCCCCTCTCACAGTATCTGTCTGTTTGTGTGTGTCCCTCTCTCTACAGGTCTATGTGAACGGAGAGTGGGTGACCAGTACTCGGGGAGGGGGCAGCTTTGGGGAGCTGGCCCTGATCTACGGGACCCCCCGAGCCGCCACCGTCAAGGCCAAGACTGACATGAAGCTGTGGGGCATCGACCGGGACAGCTACCGACGCATCCTCATGGTACAGATACACAGATACACACATGTAGAAACAGACACACTCACACACACACTCACACACACTCACACACATGACCAGGACAGCTACCAACACATCCTCATGGGACAGACCACGCACACACACACACACACAACCACACCCACGCACGCACGCACACTCTCACACACACACACACAGAAAGACATAAACACACACGCACAACTGGAACAGCTACTGACACATCCTCATAGTACATAATACACACACACATGTACAGTACGCCTGGCACAGCTATCCACGCATCCTCATGGACACGCGTGCATGTGCACACACTGCTCAACAATCTGCTTTATGAAGGAGGATGTCATTACTTGCATTTCCAGTGAAGCAGAGACACAATCCAAACGGTCTGACTCCACTGCCTCTGTCCAGACACAGACCATCTGCCTCCCAAATGACTCCCTGTTCCCTTTATAGTGCACTGCTTTTACCCAGGGCCCAACCACTCTGGAGTGTTGCTCCAGTCAGTTGTGTCAGATCCAATTGCGTTGGATTGTTCTGTCAACACTGAACGCGCCTCTCTTCCTCAACCACTTCACTCCACACAGTACAGCAGAGAAACTGTAGCCTCTCCACCACAGACCAACCATCACACACCACCACCACCCAAGGGTGGGTTTGTTCTCATGTGGCTAGACTGGCTACCTTCTCCCTCCTTCCCAGAGAAAGATGGAGGGGAAGAGGGAGGAGGAAGGGAGGAGGAGGGGAGGAGGGAGGAGGGGGGAGGAGGAGGGGAGGAGGAAAGAGGGAGGAGGGAAGAGGGAGGGAAGAGGAGAGGGGAGGAGGGGGAGGGAGGAGGGAAAGAGGGAGGAGGGAGGGAGGGAGGAGGGAGGAGGGAGGAGGGAGGGAGAGGAGGGAGGAGAGGGAGAGAGGGGGAGGGGAGGAGAGGAGGAGGGAGGGAGGAGGAGGGGAGGGAGAAGGGGGGGGGGGGGGGGGGGGGGGGGGAGGAGGGGGGGGGGGAAAGGGGAGGAGGGAGGAGAGGAGGGAGGAGGGAGAGGGAGGAGGAGGGAGGAGGGAAAGAGGAGGAGGAGAAGAGGGAGGAGGGAAAGAGGGAGGAGGGAAAGAGGGAGGAGGAAAGAGGAGGAGGGAGGAAGAAAAGGAGGGAGGACACACACACCTCACAGGGAGGAGGACAGGGTTGACAGTAATGCCTACACACTTCCCTGGCCTGGAACTCATCTGTGGAGGAATGTCTGAATGTTTCAACTGGGGAAACAAGGTGCTCTGTCCCGGCCGTCTCACACACACACCACCACCACCACCATCGAGTTGTGTAAAGATGACTAATAGGTTCATGCGTGTACGTGCATGTGTGTGTGTGTGTGTGTGTGTGTGTGTGTTTGCATGCGTGTGTGTGTGCTCTGCTGCTACATACTTCCTCTGATCTCTTTAGCTACCTTCCTATAGAACTTACCACGTAACTCCTAGTAGTGAGCATAGCTTAAACTACCACTTGAACAATGAAGAGTACAACTCAAGGTAGAGAGAGTATGAAGAGACATAATGCCTTACCCTGCAGCTACACACTAACCAGCTACAGGCATAGGCAATCAACATCCCCCATTTTACAGGAGGAACACACACGCATGCATACACGCACATAGCCACACACACACACACACACACAGCACCAGACTGCGTGGCTGCCAGAATACCACACACTTTATTAAAACAGCTTTACAAATCATTGACAGCAGTAATGAAGAGCAGGTCCACATAATTTAATTCTGCTTTTCTCTCTCTCTCTCACTCTCGCTCTCTCTCTCTCTCTCTCTCTCCCCTGTTGCTGCTGTTTGAGTCAGAGAGAGAGAACAGAGAGAGAGAGAGAGAGAGAGAGAGAGAGAGAGAGAGAGAGAGAGAGAGAGAGAGAGAGAGAGAGAGAGAGAGAGAGAGAGAGAGAGAGAGAGAGAGAGAGAGAGAGAGAGAGAGAGAGAGAGAGAGAGAGAGAGAGAGAGAGAGAGAGAGAGAGAGAGAGAGAGAGAGAGAGAGAGAGAGAGAGAGAGAGAGAGAGAGAGCGAGAGAGCACTAGAGATTGGTTACTAGGGAGGGCTTTGCCTTCCATGGAAGTATGTGCTCTGGAAGTGCCAACTTAGCTGAGTGGTCCAAGCACTTAAACTTCACTCTGACAAGTGTTCAGCTAGTTTACATGTTCAGTTTTAGTGCAGGCTTGGCCACTGATGGGACTTTCAGGGTTAACACCACATTTCCTAAAGGCCTGATGCCGTTGCAACACAGCTGTAGACTGACTGAAGCTGTTTCAGTATGAGGAGGGTCCTGACTTGCTGATCTTACCAGGTACATCTATAGCCTATAGCTCATAAAGGAGGCTAGAGTTTTCCCTTGTCAGGATACTTCTCCTTTAGAAGGAGGCTAGGAGACAGGATGTAAGGAATCAAGGATATAACCTAGAAGAGGGCAGCTGCCATGAGGCTGAGGAGTAGAGGGGAGTAGAGGGGAGGAGTAGAGGAGGAGTAGAGGAGAGGATGGAGAGGAGGAGTAGAGGAGAGGATGGAGAGGAGGAGTAGAGGAGAGGATGGAGAGGAGGAGTAGAGGAGAGGATGGAGAGGAGGAGTAGAGGAGAGGATGGAGAGGAGGAGTAGAGGAGAGGATGGAGAGGAGGAGTAGAGGAGAGGATGGAGAGGAGGAGTAGAGGAGAGGATGGAGCAGACTTTCTGAAGCCAGGGGTGAATGTTAAACATTGGCATGGTGTTTGATAGGAGCCAGGTGGACCCTGCTCACCCCTCCTCCTCCCTTCTCCCCCCGTTGGCCTCCGACTGGTTAACCATGGAAAGCCATGCCCTGGATAAACACTCATTCCATTGTCTCTGCCACCACCCAAACAATGTCCACTGTTGTACCCCTCCTTTACCGTTTGAACTCACACACACGAATGCACACACACACACATACGGAGGAACACACACATACACGCAGGAACACACACACACACACACACGCACACACACAGGAACACACACGCACACAGGAACAGATGCAGCCGTAAACAGCCAAACAGAGTGAACGATACGATAAACAGAAGGTAATGGATACGGAACATCTTTTCACACCATTTCACCTGGTGGGTGGTGCTATACGTCACGGTGGGCATAGATTTGGAATGAAAAGGATTTGCCAGTAGATTGTCGACGTGATTCATGATGATGACTGCTTGTCTGCGCTAAGATTTTGAAAGTAGGACGTTGACATGATCAGTCCAATCAAATCTACGCTAGATATAACGTGATTTGACGTCGTTTTATCTGTGGCCTATGACCTTGAGCCTTCTTGGATGGGCATCTCTAATGTAACTCTATGGCAGCACCCAAGGGGCTTGAATTTTCAAGCTCTCCCCGTAGATTTTGCAGTGACGTAGTGTCCCCATGAGTGACAGAACACTGAGCCAACCACGGCGCAACTAGAGAACATGACCAACCCCTACACTCCATATTTTCCGCTGGCTGCCCCACCACCACAAAAAGCACTGAGCTAGGCTGAAACACCTGCATTTGAATGACAGGTCGCCACTGAGTCTAGGCACCTTTGGGTTTCAATTTATATTTTTTCTCAATTGGATTTTAAGCTGGTGGGGGGGCGGGAATAGAAACCTTAGATTGGCCACTTACACTGGAGTGATGGACGAACTAACAAATGCTTGCCCTTGGCCAGTCCAGTGTTGTGTCGTGTGATTGGTTGAGACTTCTTGGGTGCATGACGTCAAACAGATCCGCTTCAGAGCTTCAGAGCTGTCTGTTTAGCTTGCTAGTCGGCTTGAACAGTAGGCACCAAACGACTTGGGGAAAACCCAGCTTCAACTTGATACACAAGCAAAGCAATTGGGAAATGAATTAGTAGCAATACTATACCTTGAGTTGAGTGGAATCTACTTGCTAACATTAGCTAGCTAGCTAATTACTTGTTAGCCAGCAACGTTTGTCTGTAACACGAAAAAGCAGACAGTCGGCTCTAGCTTATTGTTTTTCTTCACCTTTCCACAAGGTGTCTGGTATGTGTTAGCTTGATATGAGGGCGTTAACCCCAACGTATCACAGAACAGGTGGAGTATGGGTATAATGTGGCTGTGATCTATCAAGTTCATTCACTAGGCCCTGGCCATCGTTTAATATAGCTAAATATAATGACTCCATGTGGGTACACACATAATAATGGCAGAACGATGATAACATTAAAAGAAAGGAAGGACTAGTGGGCTAGTTAAGAGATAATGTAGGAATTTAGATGAAGGCAGGATCCAATATTTATTAAGCCCTAAGGCACACACACACAGCACATGGGGATTTTGAGTTATATGGAGACACGAAGGGGAGAACCTGCTACATTAACAGTACATAACCAGTGCCAAATAATAGAATGTAAACTGAAATTAATATGATTAACCAGCTAAACTCAGGTTAACATGTCATCCTGGTACACACAGTGTAAAAAGGAGGACTGAGGACAAAGCAATGGCATGCATTCATCAAACATTTAACTGAGGAAAACAGATTTGTTTTATAGTAGTTATACTAGTTGTCTGATTGGGAACAACCATTGTCTATCAAATTACAGTGTCAAATTATTTCAATTTGGCATTGGAAGTTTTATTGAGAACAGGCAGTAATACAGGAGTCAAATCCCATAGGGAGTCTCATCAGATCCGATATTATCAGCAAGCCAGAGCCATCTGTGGAAAGAGCACAAGTAAAATAAAGTTATATGTGCAAACAGAATAAATGTATCATTCAACATAAGATTCCACCTAAAACAATGACATGAGCTTTGTCCCAATTAATCTCATCTTAATTCCTAACTTCCTCTCTACTCGCATCCTTCTCAAAACCCATTGGAGATCTGAGGGGAGGAGCCTTGTGTCCTCTCCTCCGATGGGGTTTTAGAAGGAGGCACGGAAAAAGGATGCAAGGAATCAAGGAAATGGCACAGAGCTGTTGCATGTTTGCCTCAATATGGAATGGCAGACTTCACTATGTGGGACTGAGCAGAGGTGTATGAAAATGTATGCACTCACTAACTGTAAGTCGCTCTGGATAAGAGCGTCTGCTAAATGTGTCAGTATTATTGAGCCATAAGAAACCTTCCTTAGTTAGTTAACACATAAATGAGCATACAAATATGTTTAAGCAGTCATACATGACTGCTGTGAGTGCGGTGCCATACCTTTAGCTCCCTGGTGCAGATAGAGGGGGTCTTGACCACGATCTGGCTGTTCTCCAGACAGCGGTAATGCTGGAACATGTCCCAGGCACTGTTGGTGGCCACGGCACCTCCCTCACAACCAGTGAAGATCTCCAGGATCTTACAGTGGGGCTTCAGCACAATCTATAGCGAGGACAGAAAGAGACTGAAGATGGAATTAGATTTAGTATGGAGTCGAAGGGCTGAATCCCAACTTAAAATCCTTGTAGCTAAACATTTGATGCAATGACATCAATGCATGATTTACGCTATAGTCTCAGTTGTGTGTGGGGGGACTAACCGAGTCGATGAGTATGTATGGGGACTGGACCACTGAATGCAGTAGAGGGCAAGCTCAGATGAACAGTGTAGTCCATCCCTGCCTTGTAACACTGGTCTGGGGAGCACCACATATCTGAGGAGACGAGCGAGAGAGAGAGAGGATGTCTCAAAACACTGCACTAAATCACAGAAGAAAAATGTGTGCAAACAAAACACAGGCCTGTAATACAGGGGGGTTACAGACCGAATAGACTCATATACACAAAACGTATATCCTACCCTACACACTTACATATACAGACCCATTACTCACTCTCTCACACACAACACACACACACAGAGAGAGACTAGGTGTGTGTTTACCGTGATCAAGGGTGGAGGAATATATCATCTGGTTGTCGTCATCAGGCATGGTGTTGGAAGCTTAATAGATTGGCTTGATAGCGGCTTTGACATTGTTGGTTGGCTAGCAAGCAAAACATGACGTTACACATCATTCACTTTTGGGAAAACTGTGCCAGCCACTTGGTAGGTAGCTATCGTTAGTTAAAATAAATCTAAATTATGTACTTATATGAAAGTGCAATTGTAAACTATAAAGTGTAAACCCACCATACTTAATTTATGAATGAGGTCCCAGCCGAAGGGTTCTCGATTAAACATGGACGCACATCGGACAGTCCTTGCACTTTGAAACGCACTCCCACCGTGACGTATAACACCACCCACCGGGTGAAATAACATGAAAAGAGTGTGTCCCGAATGGGGAACAGAAAGAGAGAGAGAGGGGGAGATGTAGCCTGTGTGTTTCATGTTGGACAAAGATGATGGAGGTGGATGGATATTAAAGTGGATGGGTTGGCCTGGCCATGTGCCACACCTCAGGCTTGATACTTCTACCAAAGACAGAGGGTGGATAAAGTGCAGGAATTCACAAGCCAAATGAAATGCTGTAGTCTCAACGCAGAGTGAAGAGTGGCTAAGTGTTCAGGCCCTCTCCTAGAGAGAGAGAGTGACAGAGAGAGAGAGAGACAGAGAGAGAGAGACTGAGAGAGAGAGAACAAAAAGAGAGAGAGTAGGAAGGGTAGGAGAGAGAGAGAAAGATAAAGAGTCATAACTAGAGAGAGTGAAAGAAGAAAAAATTAAAAATTAAAGAAAAAAATAGAATAAAAGAAAGACATCCCCTTGGCTCCATCCAGAAAGACATCCCCTTGGCTCCATCCAGAAAGACATCCCATTGGCTCCATCCAGAAAGACATCCCATTGGCTCCATCCAGAAAGACATCCCTTGGCTCCACTCCATCCAGAAAGACATATCCTTGGCTCCATCCAGAAAGACATTCCATGTGTCCATGTTGGGACCAGAGTTGATGACATTAACCTGTTCCAGACCAGCTCTCACCCTCCCAACCCCATGAATCAGCCAACATGCAGGGAAATGTAAGCAAGCTAAGCTCTTAAGCCCTCCAGGGGTGTCTGCTGCTCTGCTGGGCCCTGGTAGAACGTTGGGAGAACATTGGTAGAACGTTCCTACATCAGGGTTTCGTGTTCTAATGCTATGGTCTGGTGCATCAGTGTGGTCTGCCGGTGAGTGGAGAACGCTCAGTCTTTCACCGTCTATTTCTCAGTACTGAGACATTGGTTTGATTTTCCTAATAGGTTTTCAGTCAAAACTTTAAACATGTTAGTCATGAAGCAAGCTGTCTGGCTGTCTAGGCATCAGAAAAATGTGAAAGGCGGCAGAACTAAAAACAGACTCTATTTTACACACAAAAACACATGCACACATACTCACTACTCACACTCACATACATAAACACTCACACACACACACATTCTCTCTTTCTCTCTCTCTCTCTCTCCCTCCCTCTCTCTCACACACACACACACACACTCTATTTCTCTCTCTCTCTATCTCTCCTCTCTCTCTCTCACCCCCCCCCACACACACACTCTCTTTCTCTCTCGCTCTCTCTCTCTCTCTCTCTCTCTCTCTCTCTCTCTCTCTCTCTCTCTCTCTCTCTCTCTCTCTCCTCTCTTTCTCTTTCTCTTTCTCTTTCTCTTTCTCTCTCTCTCTCTCTCTCTCTCTCTCTCTCTCACACACACACACACACACACACACACACACACACACACAGCACATCCAAGAGTGAGTGGATGGCAAGAGCCAGAGAATTCCTTTAATCAAGTTGTTTACTCTTGGGAGTAAATGCATCACTTGCTTGGGAACATTTCTCCCCTTTTAAGAGAAAATGTGAAATTATATTAAATTAGAGGCAGCAGCAGCAGTCAGACACTTCCAGACTAAAGACACCCTTGGTCTTGAGTCACTGTATAATTTAAATATGCAAACATAATGCTGCTGCTGCCTGGGAGCAGACTGGGATGACGCCGTCTCTCTCTCTCTCTCTCTCTCTCTCTCTCTCGCTCTCTCGCTCTCTCGCTCTCTCGCTCTCTCGCTCTCTCGCTCTCTCGCTCTCTCTCTCTCTCTCTCTCTCTCTCTCTCTCTCTCTCTCTCTCTCTCTCCATTTTTTTACTTTCTCTCTGTCTTCCTCCCTCACTCGCTCTCTTTTTTTGACTCCTTTCTCTCTCCCCCCCTCTCTCGCTCTCTTTCTCCCTGTCACGCTCTGGCTCCGGGACTTTGTATGTTGAGCCAGGGTGTGTTCGTTTTGTTGTGTTTTGGTTGGTTGTCTTTGGTTGTGTTTTCTTGGTTGATCGAGTGACTCCCAATCAGAGGTAACGCAGTGTCAGCTGTCGGCTCGTTATCTCTGATTGGGAGCCATATTTAAACTGTCTGTGTTCACCTTGTGTTTGTGGGTTTTTGTTCCTTGTCAGTCATTGTCACTGTGGACTTTACGATCGTGTTTTGTGTTGTTTCGTGTACTTTACCAATTAAAGTCATGTTCGTATCGCACGCTGCGCCTTGGTCCACTCATTTCGTAGACGATCGTGACAGAAAAACCCACCATCAAGGGACCAAGCAGCGTGTCCAGGAATCGGCAGCCTGGATGTGGGAGCAGCGTCGGAGGGACGAGAGGCACCCCCAAGAATTTTTAGGGGGGCACAGGGCATGGACGACGGGGCTGACGGAGGCAGAGAAGGGGCAAATTCAAAAGGCCACCAGGTTACGGGGGGCCACTGGTCAAAGTAGGGAAAGGAGGTTTAGAGGCACGGCGAGAGGTACTGGGGTGTGTTACCAGTCCGGTCCGGCCCGGTTCCAGTTCCCGGAGTAGAGCCAGTGGTGTGTGTCCCCAAGTACGGTCCGGCCTGTTACGGCCCTCGCACCAAATGGACGGTGCGCGTCTCCAGCCCGGTCCGGCCTGTTCCTGCCTCTCGCACAAAGCCTACGGGTGCGTCGCCAGCCCAGCCCGGCCTGTTCCTGCTCCACGCACAAAGCCTACGGGGTGCGTTGCCAGCCCAGCCCGGCCTGTTCCTGCTCCACGCACAAAGCCTACGGTGTGCGTCGCCAGCCCAGCCCGGCCTGTTCCTGCTCCACGCACAAAGCCTACGGTGTGCGTCGCCAGCCCAGCCCGGCCTGTTCCTGCTCCACGCACAAAGCCTACGGTGTGCGTCGCCAGCCCAGCCCGGCCTGTCTCTGCTCTACGCACAAAGCCTACGGTGTGCGTCGCCAGCCCAGCCCGGCCTGTTCCTGCTCCACGCACAAAGCCTACGGGGTGCGTCGCCAGCCCAGCCCGGCCTGTTCCTGCTCACGCACAAAGCCTACGGGGTGCGTTGCCAGCCCAGCCCGGCCTGTCCCTGCTCTACGCACAAAGCCTACGGTGTGCGTCGCCAGCCCAGCCCGGCCTGTTCCTGCTCCACGCACAAAGCCTACGGCGTACGTCGCCAGCCCAGCCCGGACTGTTCCTGCTACTCGCACCAAGCCAAGGGGTGCGAGTCGTCAGCCTGGTCCAGCCCGTTCCTGCTACTCGCACCCGGCCAAGGGTGCGAGTCGTCAGCCTGGTTCAGCCCCGTTCCTGCTACTCGCACCAAGCCAGGGGTGCGAGTCGTCAGCCTGATCCAGCCCATTCCTGCTACTCGCACCAAGCCAGGGATGCGAGTCGTCAGCCTGGTGAGGCCCGTTCCGAATCCACGCATCAAGCCTAGGGTGCGTATCGTCAGCCTGGTTCAGCCCGTTCCTGCTACTCGCACCAAGCCAGGGGTGCGCGTCGTCAGTCCAGATCCTACCAGCTGGGTCAGGTCGGACCGGGGGCGCTACGGGGGATTGAAGAAGGGTGGTGGTCAAGCCCGGAGCCGGAGCGCCTCCGAGGAGTAATGCCCACCCAGCCCTCCCTGTTTGGGGTTTTTGAGGCGCGGTCGCAGTCCGCGCCTTTAGGGGGGGGTACTGTCACGCTCTGGCTCCGGGACTTTGTATGTTGAGCCAGGGTGTGTTCGTTTTGTTTTGTTTTGGTTGGTTGTCTTTGGTTGTGTTTTCTTGGTTGATCGAGTGACTCCCAATCAGAGGTAACGAGTGTCAGCTGTCGGCTCGTTATCTCTGATTGGGAGCCATATTTAAACTGTCTGTGTTCACCTTGTGTTTGTGGGTTTTTGTTCCTTGTCAGTCATTGTCACTGTGGACTTTACGATCGTGTTTTGTGTTGTTTCGTGTACTTTACCAATTAAAGTCATGTTCGTATCGCACGCTGCGCCTTGGTCCACTCATTTCGTAGACGATCGTGACACTCCCTCTCTTGCTCTTTCAATTCAATTCAAAGGGCTTTATTGGCAAGTGAAGTAGACAATAAACAAAAGTGAAATAAAAAATAAAAAATAAACAGTAAACATTACACTCACACAAGTTCCAAAGAAATAGAGACTTTTCAAATGTCATATTATGTCTATATACAGTGTTGAAACGATGTGCAAATAGTTAAAGTACATAAGGGAAAATTTATTAACATAAATATGGGTTGTATTTACAATGGTGTTTGTTCTTCACTGGTTGCCCTTTTCTTGTGGCAACAGGTCACAAATCTTTGCTGCTCTCTCTCTCTCTATATCAATATTTTTCTCTCTTTTTGGACTTTCTCTCTGTCTTCCTCCCTCACTCTTTCTCTCTTTTTTTGACTCCTTTCTCTCTCCCTCTCTCTCTCTCTCTCTCTCTCTCTCTCTCTCTCTCTCTCTCTCTCTCTCCCTCTCTCTCTCTCCCTCTCTCTCTCTCTCTCTCGTCTCCCTCGTTGCCCACTGAGATGTAAAGAGGAGCGTAGCGTAGCACAGTGGGTCTAGACTCGTCAGAAAGCACCTGTTCATCATAGTGACGTCAGAATGGGAGGAAAGTCCCCTACTATGTGGGTGGGTGGGGAGGCCACAGCTACTGTATCCCCTACTATGTGGGTGGGTGGGGAGGCCACAGCTACTGTATCCCCTACTATGTGGGTGGGTGGGGAGGCCACAGCTACTGTATCCCCTACTATGTGGGTGGGTGGGGAGGCCACAGCTACTGTATCCCCCTACTATGTGGGTGGGTGGGGGAGGCCACAGCTACTGTATCCCCTACTATGTGGGTGGGTGGGGAGGCCACAGCTACTGTATCCCCTACTATGTGGGTGGGTGGGGGAGGCCACAGCTACTGTATCCCCTACTATGTGGGTGGGTGGGGAGGCCACAGCTACTGTATCCCCTACTATGTGGGTGGGTGGGGAGGCCACAGCTACTGTATCCCCTACTATGTGGGTGGGTGGGGAGGCCAGAGCTACTGTATCCCCTACTATGTGGGTGGGTGGGGAGGCCACAGCTACTGTATCCCCTACTATGTGGGTGGGTGGGGAGGCCAGAGCTACTGTATCCCCTACTATGTGGGTGGGTGGGGAGGCCACAGCTACTGTATCCCCTACTATGTGGGTGGGTGGGGAGGCCACAGCTACTGTATCCCCTACACACACACACATACATACAGTGCTATACAACACACCACAGTGCTTTACACCTCCCACCTACTGCACAGTACTGTTACCACTACTGGTCCCAGTGACACACCCACGTTTTAGAAATGTTCTTTTAGCCAGTTATGGAACTGCCCTTCTCTCCTTGTCAACCTGTTTTTGTATTCTGTTTCCTGTCTTCTGTTACATGTTCTAACTCTGTTTGTTTTCTCCTCTACAGGGTAGTACACTGAGGAAGAGGAAGATGTACGAAGAGTTCCTGAGCAAGGTCTCCATCCTTGGTGAGTGTGTGTGTGTGTGTGTGTGTACATGTTGGTTTGTTGGGTGATTGCATTTGATATGAGAGGCATGCGTGTTTTTATATGTGTGTGTACCTGTGTGTTTTTATATCAAATCAAATCAAATCAAAGTTTGTTGGTTGCGTACACAGATTTGCAGATGTTATTGCAGGTGCAGCGAAATGCTTGTGTGTCTAGCTCCAACAGTGCAATAATACCTGTCAATAAAAAAACAATACACACATAATCCAAAAATAAAAAATTACGAAGTATCAGAACGAGCAATGTCAGAGTCTGGAATATAAATACAAAACATTAGGAACAAACAAATACATGCACACACATATAAAAACACACAGGGTTTTTTTAAACACAGGCACACAGACGAACACAACCTTATAATACTGTAAGTCCAGTTTGTGGAGTCATACATATGTAGAATCTTCATTTGATCACCCTGTTGCAGGAGAATGCGGTGCAGGAAATGTCAAACTTGTAGTGTATTTGAGGTTTAAAAAGTTTTCTGAAGTCTGTAATTTTTACTT
Organism: Coregonus clupeaformis; assembly: GCF_020615455.1. Classification (NCBI taxonomy): domain Eukaryota; kingdom Metazoa; phylum Chordata; class Actinopteri; order Salmoniformes; family Salmonidae; genus Coregonus; species Coregonus clupeaformis. Next base: position 6,701 of record NW_025533748.1, on the reverse strand, counting down.
TGAAATTTCCAACTTGATTTGCCTCTCTCTCTCTCTTTACAGTGTGTATGTGATGCGAGGGCCTCTCTCTCTCTCTTTACAGTGTGTATGTGATGTGAGGGCCTCTCTCTCTCTCTTTACAGTGTGTATGTGATGTGAGGGCCTCTCTCTCTCTTTACAGTGTGTATGTGATGTGAGGGCCTCTCTCTCTCTCTTTACAGTGTGTATGTGATGTGAGGGCCTATCTCTCTCTCTTTACAGTGTGTATGTGATGTGAAGGCCTCTCTCTCTCTCTTTACAGTGTGTATGTGATGTGAGGGCCTCTCTCTCTCTCTTTACAGTGTGTATGTGATGTGAGGGCCTCTCTCTCTCTCTTTACAGTGTGTATGTGATGTGAGGGCTTCTCTCTCTCTCTTTACAGTGTGTATGTAATGTGAGGGCCTCTCTCTCTCTCTTTACAGTGTGTATGTGATGTGAGGGCCTCTCTCTCTCTCTTTACAGTGTGTATGTGATGTGAGGGCCTCTCTCTCTCTCTTTACAGTGTGTATGTGATGTGAGGGCTTCTCTCTCTCTCTTTACAGTATGTATGTGGCCTATCTCTCTCAACCTACTTTTGTAATACACTACATGCCCAAAAGTATGTGGACACCTGCTCGTCTAACATCTAATTCCAAAATCATGGGCATTAATATGGAGTTGGTCCCCCCATTTGCTGCTATAACAGCCTCCACTCTTCTGGGAAGGCTTTCCACTAGATGTTGGAACATTGCTGCGAGGACTTGCTTCCATTCAGCCACGAGCATTAGTGAGGTTGGGCACTGATGTTGGGCGATTAGGCCTGGATCGCAGTCGGCGTTCCAATTCATCCCAAAGGTGTTCGATGGGGTTGAGGTCAGGGCTCATTCAAGTTCTTCCACACCGATCACGACAAACCATTTCTGTATGGACCTCGCTTTGTGCACGGGGGCATTGTCATGCTGAAACAGGAGCGGGCCTTCCCCAAACTGTTGCCACAAAGTTGGGAGCACAGAATCGTCTAGAATGTCATTCCCTTCACTGGAACTAAGGGGCCTAGCCCAAACCATGAAAAACAGCCCCAGACCATTATTCCTCCTCCACCAAACTTTACAGTTGGCACTATGCATTGGGGCAGGTAGCTTTCTCCTGGCATCCGCCAAACCCAGATTTGTCCATCAGACTGCCAAATGGTGAAGCGTGATTCATCACTCCAGAGAACGCGTTTCCACTGCTCCAGAGTTCAGCTTTACACCACTCCAGCCGACACTTGGCATTGCGCATGGTGATCTTAGGCTTGTGTGCGGCTGCTCGGCTATGGAAACCCATTTCAGGAAGCTCCCAACGAACTGTTCTGGTGCTGACGTTGCTTCCAGAGGCAGTTTGGAACTCGGTAGTGAGTGTTGCAACTGAGGACAGACAATTTGTACGCGCTTCAGCACTCGGCAGTCCCGTTCTGTGAGCTTGTGTGGCCTACCGCTTCGCAGCTGAGCCATTGTTGCTCCTAGACATTTCCACTTCATAATAACAGCACTTACAGTTGACCAGTGCAGCTTTCACAGTGCAGAAATTTGACGAACTGACTTGTTGGAAAGTTGGCATCCTATGACGGTGCCACGTTGAAAGTCACTAAGCTCTTCCTTAAGGCCATTCTACTGCCAATGTTTGTCTATGGAGATTGCATGGCTGTGTGCTCGATTTTATACACCTGTCAGCAACGGATGTGGCTGAAATAACCAAATCCACTCATTTGTATAGTGTATGTAGCTAGCTAGTGTGAGACTTCGAACATAGCCTGTGAAACTAGTGAGGTCCTTAATTTTGGGCATAGCAATCAAAAGAAAGGGTTATGGCTTATTATTGATTCAAGAGGTTAAATGAAATTCAAGAAATGAAATGAAAAGACATGGCCTTTATTTTCATTTATTTTATTTTATTATTGGCCCTCCCCCCAACCCTGTTAAGATGGGCACAGGGCCGTTTCCCATTTCTGACCTTGTTGCAGTGTGTGTGTTCATTTACATTTACATTTACGTCATTTAGCAGACGCTCTTATCCAGAGCGACTTACAAATTGGTGCATTCACCTTATAGCCAGTGGGATAACCACTTTACAATGTGTTTTTTTGTTGTTGTTTTTTTTTTCGCGTATGTGTGCGTGCGTACGTGTGTGTGTGCATACATGTGAATCAGTGGAGGCTGCTGATGGGAGGACAGCTCATAACAATGAGTGGAAACCATGTGTTTGATGTATTTGATACCATTCCACCTATTCCGCTCCAGCCATTACCACGAGCCCGTCCTCCCCAATTAAGGTGCCACCAACCTCCTGTGATGTGTGTGTGTGTGTGTGTGTGTGTGTGTGTGTGTGTGTGTGTGTGTGCGTGTGCGTGCATGCGTGCCTGTGTGTGTGTAGAGGACATGCCTCCTGTGAGGGGGTTATTAACTGGTTATTAACTGGCTGAGTAAACACACACAGGACCGACCCCTCCTCCTCAGCTCTATCCCCCTCTTTCTCTAGTTTTCATTACCCCCATGTCCCTCCTTTTACGGCCCCAACAAGGCCCGTATTCAAACACCGACCTCTCTCTTCAAACTTATTTTCTTCCCTCTCTTTTCTCCTCCCTCCTTTGAGGAGGAAGAGAGGGAGGGAGGGAGGGAGGGAGGAGGGAGTGTTTTTGTTTGTCTTTGAATTCAGCGATAGCCACGAAATTGGGTACAATCCCTTGATGTCGTTTGGGGTGAAAGGGGGGGAACAACATGCTCTCCAGTGGCAGACACACACACACACACACACACTCTCTCTTACCCACACACACACGCACAATGACCAGTGTGCCCCAGTGAAGGGAGTTAGTTAAGTGGGGTGAAGGCTCTGCGGAGTGTGAAATGTTGATACTGCAAGGAGACTGACAAAGACTGAGGCTCACATTACCACTGTGTTAGCTGTTAGTTAGTTCAACATCTTCTAGAGGATCCCACTATGGCCTGGTGATGCAACAGTCTAGAGCAGGGGTGTCAAAGTCATTCCATGGAGCTCCGAGTGTCTGCAGGTTTTTGTTTTTTCCCTTTCAATTAAGACATAGACAACCAGGTGAGGAAGTTCTTTACTAATTATTGACCATAATTCATCAATCAAGTACAAGGGAGGAGCGAAAACCCGCAGACATTCGGCCCTCCGTGGAATGAGTTTGACATGTGGACTAGAGAGAGAGAGAGAGAGACACATCTAGACACCGTTGCCCTAGAGCACAAAAAAAAAACTTAAAACACCCAATAATGCATGCAGAGCAGAATTAGGCCGATACCCGCAAATTATCAAAATCCAGAAAAGAGTCGATAAATTCTACAACCACCTAAAAGTAAGCGATTCCCAAACCTTCCATAACAAAGCCATCACCTACAGAGAGATGAACCTGGAGAATAGTCCCGTAAAAGCTGGTCCTGGGGCTCTGTTCTCCACAAACACAAACAGACCCCACAGAGCCCCAGGAAAGCAACACAATTAGACCCAACCAAATCATGAGAAAACAAAAAGATAATTACTTGACACGTTGGAAAGAATTAACAAAAAAACAGAGCAAACTAGAATGCTATTTGGCCCTAAACAGATAGTTTACAGTGGCAGAATACCTGAGCTCTGTGATTGACCCAAAATTAAGGAAAGCTTTGACTATGAACAGACTCAGTGAGCATAGCCTTGCTATTGAGAAAGAAGTAGGCTATGTGCACACTGCCCACAAAATGAGGTGGAAACTGAGCTGCACTTCCTAACCTCCTGACAAATGTATGAGCATATTAGAGACACATATTTCCCCTCAGATTACACAGACGCACAAAGAATTCGAAAACAAATCCAATTTTGATAAACTCCCATATCTATTGGGTGAAATACCACAGTGTGCAATCACAGCAGCAAGATTTGTGACCTGTTGCCACAAGACAGTTGTGAAGAGGGCACGACAACACCGTTTCCCCCTCAGGAGACTGAAAAAGATTTGGCATGGGTCCCCAGATCCTCAAAAAAGTTATACAGCTGCACCATCGAGAGCATCTTGACCGGTTGTATCACCGCCTGGTATGGCAACTGCTCGGCATTTGACCGTAAGGCGCTACAGAAGGTAGGTGCGTACGGCCCAGTAAATCACTGGGGCCAAGCTTCCCTGACATCCAGGACCTATAATACTAGGCGTGTCAGAGGAAGGCCCCAAAATTGTCATAGAGTCATAGACTGTTCTCTCTGCTACTGGACGGCAATTTTATGGTGTTACTTCTTGATTATTGTTGTTTTTTTAACTTTAGTTTATTTAGTAAGAGAGTAGAGAGAGAGGTGAGAGAGAGAGAGTGAGAGAGAGAGAGAGAGAGAGAGAGAGAGAGAGAGAGAGAGAGAGAGAGAGAGAGAGAGAGAGAGAGAGAGAGAGAACCCTGTATATAGCCATAATATGACATTTGAAATGTCTTTATTCTTTTGGAACTTCTGAGTGTAATGTTTACTGTTAATATTTATTATTTATTTCACTTTATTTCCCATGCCAATAAAGCCCTTAAATTGAAATTGAATTGAATTGAATTGAGAGAAAAGAGTCACTGAGACAGGACACACACATACATGCACACACACACACAACAAGCTCTCACAGCCCCACTGCAGAATCAGACATTTGTCCATAGACGTCAAATTTCGAAGGTTAAGTTTAGGCTTTAATTCCGAATGGTTAAGTTGAGTGTTAAGGTTTGAGATAGGGATAGAGCCGGAGCTCACTGCTTTACGCCCATCCACCATCCCCATCCACAATGCCCTTGCAGAAACCCACGCCTTCTTGATGGTAATATCGCTCACTGTTGCGCCTAGTGGACGGTTTTTAAGTCATCTCCTGATGTCCTGCTTACCTGGACGGACATCTAATTTCGCAGTGGATCTAGAGCGACCTGGCTGACAAACACACAGAGACACGTACACACACGCACACACACACATACACACACACACACACACACACACACACACACACACACAACTCACCTAACCCTTAACCTGACAGGTAAACCTATGAATTGGATAATAATATTGGGGTTGGAGTTAAATTTAGTAAATGTGGTTGTCATTGATGGTTCACTATACTATATATGGCTGAATGTTGCGTTCATGTATTCAGCACTCTTCCAAGTATAATACCTTTTATAGCCAAGATCTGCAAATACCCCTCACCTTCTAGAAATATCCACTCTGTTGAATCACTCCTTCAGAGCCCTGTGTAGCCTACTACTGAAATGCTACTGTACTGCTCCACAGTATACAGACCCTGATGGTCAGTACAGTATGAATGGGAGCTGTTAGTCGTGTCTCTTTAATTGGAAAAGGGGGAGAGGAGGAGGGGGGAGGGAGGGAGGGAGGAGTAGGAGGGAGGGAGGGGGAGAGAGGGAGGAGAGGAGGGAGGGGGAGAGGAGGGAGGAGGAGGAGGGAGGGAGGGGGAGGGAGGGAGGAGGAGGGGGGGGGTGAGGGAGGAGAGGAGAGGAGAGGGAGGGAGGAGGGAGGTAATGTCTCTTGCTGAGTGAGTGGATTAGTATGAGGGTGGGAAGGAGGGGAACTGCCCCAATGAAATATGAGTGTTTAAACAGGAGCCATTATCTACTGTGGCCAGCACAGCGGGGGACGTCACGCACACACACACACACACACTTATTCCCTAACACTGCTGCATAGGGACCAGTAGAAATCAGCACTGTCAGTGGCTTCCTATTTCCCCTCTGTCAATAAGCCAATTGGATATTCCCATACTGAAGTGTAGTCACCTACATTCTAACACTCAGCACCAATCATACTGACACAGGCCCCTCCCACAAACTGTATTAAAAGAGATCATCTAATAGTCAGATATTTGTGTGATAAAACCTCAACCATTGACTGACTACACACTAACTACATGATGCAGGAGGGCCTGTCTCTACAACATAGGAATGTGTGTGTGTGTGTGTATCTGTTTGTATGGCCCAATATTAGATTATTTGTCTCTGTTGCTGACCCTCTTGTCCCCCTGCAGAGTCTCTGGACAAGTGGGAGCGTCTGACCGTAGCTGATTCCCTGGAGCCGGTCCAGTTTGAGGACGGGGAGAAGATTGTGGTGCAGGGAGATCCCGGAGAGGGACTTCTTCATCATCACAGAGGTACAGGAGTGTGTGTGTGTCTCTCTCTCTCTTTCTGTCTACCACACTGTGTCTCTGTGTCTATGTGTGTTTGTGTGTGTACGTGTGTGTGTGTGTGTGTCTATGTCTGTGTGTGTGTGTCTCTCTCTCTCTTTTCTGTCTACCACACTGTGTGTCTGTGTCTATGTGTGTTTGTGTGGACGTGTGTGTGTGTGTGTGTGTGTGTGTCTATGTGTGTTTTGTGTGTACGCGTGTCTCTTTCCAGTCGTCACTAGCTTCCACATCCACAAGTCATAATTATGGCTAAAACCCACCCATTTCTACAATTTATGCAAATAGTCCGGGTAGCCATTTGATTAGCTGTTCGAGTCATATGGCTTGGGGGTAGAAGCTGTTAAGAAGCCTTTTGGACCGAGACTTGGCGCTCGGGTACCGCTTTCGTGCGGGTAGCAGAGAGAACAGTCTCCGACTAGGGTGGCTGAGTCTTTGACAATTTTGGGGCCTTCCTCTGACACCGCCTGGTATAGAGGTCCTGGATGTCAGGAAGCTTGGCCCAAGTGATGTA